>NW_027062698.1:1122955-1140439 GCF_032884065.1 Artemia franciscana
ACTGCGTTGAAGCAGTAGATACAGTAATGGAGCCTTGATTGTGCTGCCTCTTGCTGTTCGGAGTTCCGACTGTTGCGGCTTTTGGTGTGTTTGTTACCTCTTTATATCAATGACATTGCCATTTCCCTAATAATGTTTCAGTAGCTTCTTTGCAGTAGTTGACAGATGCTCAGGAGAAATAGAACCACTTTGTGCAGGTATGGCATTGAATTCCACCTTGAGCTCTTGTAACATTTTTCTTACATTTGGGACATGGATCACCAGCTATTTCTCAGAAAAATCGTGTATATTGTTGTTTCACTATTCCGCGCAATCAGTTCGCTTGCAAGCACAAGTCCGCTACCTGTAGGAAAGATTAATAAAAATCAAAGAATGTCTATTTCATGTGCGCGCGCCCAGCGCTGAATGAATACTCAAGTTATTGAAATCACCCTGGAACAAGGGAAGCATAAGGACCCTCTCACCTATTCCCCGGAATATACGGGCTACTGAATACCGGTGGGTACAGTGCGGTGCTTCCGGAGGGTTCTTTCCTCTCTTCTGCTTGTTCTGAGAAAAAATCAGCACCTTAATTCATGGAGCTAAAAAGCACTATATGACTTTGGAAATATAGATGGCGGGCCAGTCCACTTGAGAAAAAAGATAGCGTTAATGAAAATATCCAGAGAGAAAGACCTATTCTAGGGACTAGGGAAATTCTCTCAAATCAATTTAACAATAAATCTATCATTAGAGGGTACATAAACTATCATTAGAGGCTATCATTAGCAATTTTAAATCGAAGGTTGATATTATCTGCATGTTGAACCGGAGATACAATTTGAATTGCTTTATTTTAGATGATTTGAATTCTTTTATATCAAGAAATAAAATTGCTTGCCCATATTGAACACTCATAAGACAAATGAGGATAAAAAATATAATAATAAATCATTTTAATATTTTCTTAGGAAAACGGAATTTAAGGTAGCAGATAATTCCTAGGGACCTTGAAAGTTTGTTACCAACTAACTTTGCATGTTCTTTCCTTGAAAGATTCTCATCAACTATAAAACACATATATCTACAAGTTTTAACTCTTTCTATGGTACTATTACCTACTCTTAATTTTAGATCTGTTTCAATTGATATTATTCCAGAAAATACAATATAATTTGTCTTACTATAATTAAGTGTTAAGTAATTCGAATCCGCCCATGACACAAATTCATTGAGAGCGTATTCCATTTTTTTTTAAACAAAGAAGGTAGACTTTCAGATGCAGCAAACAAAAGTGTGTATCATCTGCAAAAAGAAATATGTTAGCTTCAGTTAAATAATATTTTATTGGGTCAACATAAATAAGTCAAAACAGGGGTCCCAATATTAACTCTTGCGAAACTCCACACGTTATAAAATGGCTCTCAGATGTCACGTTTGAATTATCCAGTACTTGCGCCCTAGTGCTTACATACAATTCAAACCATTTTAAAGCTACGTCATCTACCCCAATTGATTTAAGAATATACAGCAACTTATTATGATCAATAGTATCGAATGCCTTTTTAATATCTAAAAATAATGCTGCAGGAATTAGGCCTTTATCAAATTTATCATTTACCCAATCAACTAACTTTAGGATGGCAAGATCCGTTGAAAGTCCTTTCCGAAAACCGAACTGCGTTTCGTAAAATTCGTACTGCTTTTGAAGATAGTTATACATTTGTTTATGAACTACCTTCTCGGAAATTTTTGAAAAAAAAGAAGAATGGATATAGGTCGGTAATTGGTTGGGTCATTTTTTGACTTTCCTTAGTGAAGACGTAATATACGAGCTATTTTTAGTGTTTCTAGGATATGATCATGATAAAATGGGATAATTATTGAAGAAAAGGAAAAATGCGTGAAATATTGAATTATTCTAAAAATTTATTGTGTCTGTGCTAAAAACTTCACAAAAATGCCCGAAATGCTGTAATGTATTAAAAATGGCTGAAATACTAGAACTTACTAAAAAAATATGTCCTCTGACACAATATATTCTCAACAAAGATTTTCAAAACGGCTAATGAAAAAGTTACTAATGGATTCCAAATAGAAGGAACAAAAAGGCAAACTGTACAAAATTGAATTCTTAATTTGACCAGACTGGTCTCGGCTAGGCTTGGCTTACTTCCTTAACTTTAAAATTCAATAATGTGGTACCGATCTCGTGACTCTCTGTCTTTGGCCGGGAGTGTAATTCATGGTTGGAGGTAAACCATTCGACACTTCCCATGTTTTTCCCCGAGATTTCTCCAGTTATTCATATAGAGTTGGGTTGAAGCTGGCTAAGCTTACAGAGTCACACCACAGACCCTCATTCTAAAACAAATAAAAATTTCCTTTCACTTAGTCTCTGTAAAATCTCCATTCTCTGGAAAGAATATGCAAGGACGAGTGAGATTAGGTAATTTTAAATTGGAGGTTGCTTCCTATTCATGTCAAGGTCAAGGCGTCTAGAAACAAATAGTCGTTTTGAGCTTAATTCACTGTTTTCTATTTTTATTTATGGACTTGGTCAACTTGGCCTTTAAAAGGTTCGCATATAGTGTAAATAAAAGAAAAAAAATTGTTTTAGTTTGATCCTGTTTGTTTAGTAACAGGTGTTTGATGTTGACAGTCGAGACCCTGCTCTAAAATTAAAATATCTACTCGTCGATGGGAATGAAATTGGTTCTAAATTATTGGAAAGTCTCTTGTTAATCCCAACTTGGGGAGAGTCAGTCAAGAATCTCCATCGCTAATTTTCATCTGCGTTAAAGCCATGGACTCTGATTTAATTTTTAGCGTCTCTCTTCAGCTAATCATTTTTATTTTATTTTAGATTTCAGATTTTATAGATTATTTTAGATTTTATCCTTACTCTTTTAATTATTTTCTTCAATATTTATTGCTGAAGACTCCTTGTTTTATACAGGCAAAATATCCGCTGTTTAGTTTATCTTTCTTTTTCTTCTACTGACCGTGAACCCCTTTCTTGAGTTTCTTCTTCATTTTCAGATGTTCTCTTTTGTTTTATTATTAAGTACCTGTATATGGAGCTACCCTGGTTTTTAACAGATTTGAGCATAAGTTTATAATTGACAAGACGGAAAACGTAGCTCAGTAAGAGCTGATGAAGTTAAGGCATTATTGTTAGTGTTTTTTTATATTTTTTATAAGCGTTTTTTATAGTGTTTTTTATAAGCTAGATTTTTCCATAAATTTTCTAAGAATTTTTTTAACCCAACGAGAATGGGAAACACAAAAGTAGTGGATATTTGGTAATTTAACATGGGAAGATAAGGGTTGAAAAACAACTAGTGCCAATAACAGCGTAGCGGTTGGCGACTTTATTAGGAAATTTCAGATAAGATATAACTATCGACATTTGTTGCCATCACATAGTACAAACACCGGCTGTACGCATTAGGTCTAGTTTAGCTCGGGAAAATCTGCTTCCTTTGCTCTTCTACATTTTGAAGTATCTTAAAAAAGCAGCTGGCTAGAGTTGGCTAAGAAACTAAAAACGTGCCAAATTCTAGCCTAGTTTTCACCATCTAATCTTAAATTGAGAAGATTCCTCAAAGACAGAAGGCTTTATATGCGAATTCTCCCAGGAAACTAGTTCTCATCGAGAGCTATTGAAAATTTGTGGTTTGACTGGTATTCAATTGAACAGACAGCGAATTTGTGGTAAAAAAGTTTCAATCAGGGCTGGTTACACCTCAGAAAACTCCTTAAGCGGCAAAATTGATCAAGTGACTTTTTTGAGTGGATTTTTGGGGTTTTTCAAGCAGGTAAACTAGAAATTTTAAGGGACTACTCTTTACTCATCTTTAAAAAGAAAAATTTTGATCAGCCTAATTGAAAAAATAGAATTCGTACTTTCTAGTCATGTCAGTTTCGTTAAAACTGAATATCTCTATCTCGGGTAGAAAACAAGAGAAGTTAAATGTTTTTTTCCTAAGATATCCGGGAATGTAGTTGTCGGATTCGGATATTCATTTATTCGGATCTCTTATCAAAGCTCAACAAGTTATGGCAAGAGTGTCAAATAAATCCCAAGTAGTTTGTCCAGACAAAAAAAAAAGTTAACGGCGGACGAAATAGAGTTATCCCTTAAGATATCCAATCTCCCTAAACAAAAATAAATTCAACAAATTAAACCAGTTTTTTAGTTGATAATGCTCGACAAATAATTTGTCGAATACCCAGAGCTATTAATAGTAGTGCCCGATACTCTGCGGTACCGGACATCGATTGTCTTCAAAAGTTAATACTTTCGGTACACAAATATTACCCTTCTAGATTTAGAAATAATTTTAGGTTTTCTATTAGATTCTCAGGTTCTTCCGTGGGAGCCTTAAGTTCTAAGGATTTTTTCTGGTATTTTCCTTAAAGAATATGAAATGTCTTTTAAGCAACAAAAGCTTTGGAGAGGTAGAACTCGGCTAGGCCCCACTTGTTTCTGCTTTTGACCAAAGGGTGGTTGCTTCATTCACCTGTGTCTCCAATTGTTGTCTAGGTGTACAGAATACTGTCCCTTCTAAGATGTGACTTTTTATCCCACTTCTTGTTAAAATTGTTGATTGTTGCTAACTCTGATCTGACACCTATCATTGACTCAGCGTAAACGTAGAACTGATTCTGTCATATGGATATGGATGATTTTTTTTGTTTGTCTTATTTCAGACCCTCTCTTTTCATGAGTAAAAAAACGTACCACTGGTCATTTTGACAAAATCACTTTCTTGTTAATAACTACATGTGTATACATTTGTATATATCTATGTTGGATTTCCTTATACGTCGAAAGAAATACATTGATGTTCTCGGCAACGTTTCCTAACGAACTTCAAGAGTTGGCTACAGAATTTCTTAAAAATTATATTTTTGTTACTGTTGGCACAGTGGGTAGAGCATGTACGATCATACTTCAAAAAGTTGTTGAGATTGATGCTAAGAGTCGAATCAGTCCACTTCTCGAAATTTTGACAGAAAAGGTGAAAATTTTTGGGAGGAGTTCCAGGGTAAAAAAGGATGCTAGTAATCATGGCCCTGTTAAGGGGTTTACTAAGTTCGAATCCCCTCCCCAAAATTTTTGACCGACTCATAAAAAGGTAATAAAAATGCATAAAAAAAATTCTGTTGCGTTTTTTTTTTGTAAACCCCTCCGAACCAGCTGTAATATTCCTGCAATCTGTAGCAACAATTCAACGAAGTGGAATAAAATTGAATTTTTTAGAAGAAAATGAGGGAGAGAGAGAGGGACTTTTATTTTAAAAACTGATTTCCACAGCGTGTGGCGCCGAATTAGCGCTTTACGTCAGGTATTACAGTCAGATAAAACTTTAAAATAGAAAAAAGGGAAAAACACAGACACACAGTGTCAGACAGATACTTGTCAGATTAAAACAACCAATCATCAACTAAAAACTGAGTCAATACAACAAATTCACTGATTAATAATGTTTACAAAAGCAGGGATGAAGCTCTTCCTGTATCTCTTGTGGATTAGTGGGAGAGGTTCAAGGATGGGTACTTCCCTTGAGTTGGGTCTTTGAGGTCGGGATCTTAAAGGTTGAAAGGGCGGGCGAATAAATCTTGGAAACGGGGGTTTGTCATTGGTTTATTGCCAGTGAGCTTTAACAGGGGGTAATGGGGAAGTGCATTCTTTGTTCTTGCAATATCCATAAGAACCTCTCTGGGTGGAGGAGTTGAAAAATTTTTCTCTACATGAAGTGCAACAGCAAGCCTAACATCTTCAATATCTATATTCTTCTTGTTGGCATTGTTGGCTTGTTGGCAATTTTTTACGAATGTTTTTACTAGTAAAGATATACGTAACTTACAAATTAGCTTACGTAACGAATTTCTGTATTCTCATGTTTTTATTACATATATGAAGGGGCTCACACCCTCGCCAGTACCTCGCTCTTAAATTTTGTCCCAATTTCTTAAGAATGACCCCTGAATCACAAAGGCCGTTGAATAAATGGTTCAAATTACTAAAAATATTTTAGCGTAAAGAGTTAGGTATTAGGAGGAGGTGAGCCCATCATATGTGTAATAATTTCTGTTCGTTTTAAGTTTTAATGTTTCTCCTTACTTTCAGTTGAAAAAAACTTTCATATTTATTTTTTCATTGTTTTTTTAAATAATGCTAGAAAATCCTGCGCTCCCTCCATGAAAATTTTCTTCCTCCATGAAAAATTCCTCCATGGAAAGTTCCCCCAACATATCCCCCTCTTATCAACCCCCCCCCCCCACAACCTAAAAATCCCCCTGAAAATGTCTGTACACTTCCAAATAGCCATTACTATATGTAATCACTGGTCAAAGTTTGTAACTTGTGGCCCCTCCCACGGGGACTGTGGGGGAGTAAGTCGTCCCCAAAGACATAGTTATAAGGTTTTTTGACTACGCTGAATAAAATGGCTATTTCAGAATTTTGATTTTGTGACTTTGGGAAAATAATTAGCTTGGGAGGGGGCCTAAGTGCCCTCCAATTTTTTTGATCACTTAAAAGGGCACTAGAACTTTTCATTTACGTTAGAATGAGCCCTCTCGCAAGATTCTAGGACCACTTGGTCGATACGATCACCCCTGGAAAAATAAAAAAATAAACAAGCATCCGTGATCTGCCTTCTGGAAAAAAATACAAAATTCTACATTTTTGTAGATGGGAGCTCAAAACTTCTACAATCGGGTTTTCTGATACGCTGAATCTGATGGTGTGATTATCGTTAAGATTCTATGACTTTTAGGGGTTGTTTTCCCCTGTTTTCTAAAATAAGGTATGTTTTCTCAGGCTCTTAACTTTTGATAGGTAAGACTAAACTTGATTAAATTTATATATTTAAAATCAGCATTAAAATGCGATTCTTTTGATGTAGCTTTTGATATCAAAATTCCATTTTTTAGAGTTTTGGTTACTAGATTTACTATTGACTACTATAGTCAATATTGACTACTATATTTTGGTTAAGTAGATTTACTATTGAGCCGGGTCGCTCCTTACTTGTAGTTCGTTACCATGAACTGTTTGACTACAATTTTAATATAACAGAACAATATAAAAATGTACTAAGTAGATTTTTTACAAAAAGTGTTTTATTATCATTGAAGTTAGTTTTTTGGATCCCGACCGGATCCAGTGCCTTTTAAAGCAATCTATTGATTCTTAGAATTTTGCCAGAGCTCATACCATATGAGCTCTTGGCTCTTGCGCCATATGAGCTCTTGGCGCCATACACACAAGCGCCATATGAGCTCTTGGCTCTTTTTCTTTCATCGGGTGGTAACTCTGTACGACTGCATAGCAACAATACAAATCTTCTTAAATCAGGAAACTATTTAAGACTTCTTTAGTTAATTTGGATGCTTTCTCTGTTACTCACATTGCTTTGGGGTTCTTACCCCCTCCTACCTCCTTATGAAAGAAAGAGTTCGTCTATTTAGCTAGGAACAAAAAAAATTAGGCCATGGGTAAATCAAACAGTTCGTGGTAACGAACTGTAGTAAGGAGCGACCCGGCTCAATAGTAACCAAAACTCTAAAAAATGGAATTTTGATACCAATAGCTATATCAAAAGAATCGCATTTTAATGCTGGTTTTAAATATATAAGTTTCATCAAGTTTAGTCTTACCCATCAAAAGTTACGAGCCTGAGAAAATTTGCGTTATTTTAGAAAATAGGGGGAAACACCCCCTAAAAGTAATAGAATCTTAACGAAAATCACACCATCAGATTCAGCGTATCAGAGAACCCTATTGTAGAAGTTTCGAGCTCCTATCTACAAAAATGTGGAATTTTGCATTTTTTGCCAGAAGGCAGATCACACGGATGCGTGTTTTTTTTTTTTTTTTTTTTTTTTTTTTTTTTTTTTTTTTTTTTTTTTTTCCAGGGGTGATCGTATCGACCCAGTTGTCCTAGAATGTTGCAAGAGGGCTCATTCTAACGGAAATGAAAAGTTCTAGTGCCCTTTTTAAGTGACCAAAAAAATTGGAGGGCAGCTAGGCCCCCTCCCACGCTAATTATTTTCCCAAAGTCAACGGATCAAAATTCTGAGATAGCCATTTTATTCAGCGTAGTCGAAAAACCTTATAACTATGTCTTTGGGGACGACTTACTCCCCCACAGTCCCCGTGGGAGGGGCAACAAGTTACAAACTTTGACCTGTGCTTACATATAGTAATGGTTATTGGGAAGTATACAGGCGTTTTCAGGAGGATTTTTTTGGTTGGGGGGAGGGGTTGAGAAGAGGGGGATATGCTGGGGGAGCTTTCCATCGAGAATTTGTCATGGGAGAAGAAAACTTCCATGAAGGGAGAGCAGGATTTACTAGCATTATTTAAAAAAAAATTAAAAAATAAATGTGAAAAAGCTTTTTCACCTGGAAGTAAGGAACAGCAATAAAACTTAAAACAAACAGAAATTATTACCCATATAAGGGGCTCACCTCCTTATGATACCTAGCTCTTTACGCTAAAGTATTTTTAGTAATTTCAACTATTTATTCTACGGCTTTTGTGATTTAGGGGTCATTCTTAATGAATTGGGATAAAATTTAAGCTTGTAAAGAGCGAGGTACTGACGATGGGGCGAATCCCCTCATAAATGTAATAAAAACATGAGAATACAAAAGTTCTTTACGTAAGCTAATTTATAAGTTACGTAAATCTTTTACCAATAAAAAGATTCGTAAAAAATTAAAAGTTCTAGTTGCCTTTTTAATTAACCAAAAAATCGGAGGGCAACTAGGCTTCGCCCCCGCTCTTTTTTTCTCAAAATCATTCGATCAAAATTATGAGAAAGCCATTTAGCCCCCCCCCCCAAAAAAAAATATGCAAAATTTCGTTTTGATTATTCCTCTGCGGAGAGCCAAAATTAAAACATGCATTGATTCAAAAACGTTCAGAAATTAAATAAAAAAAAACGAGTTTTTTTAACTGAAAGTAAGGAGCGACATTAAAACTTAAAACGCACAGAAATTACTTCGTATTTGAAAGAGGCTGCTTCCTCATCAACGCCCCGCTCTTTACGCTAAAGTTTTTTACTGTTTTAAAAAGAAGAATTGAGAGAAAGAGTCAAACTTTAGCGTAAAGAGCGGGGCGTTGATGAGGAAGCAGCCTCTTTCATATACGAAGTAATTTCTGTGCGTTTTAAGTTTTAATGTCGCTCCTTACTTTCAGTTAAAAAAAACTCGTTTTTTTTATTTAATGTTGAAAAAGACTGAATCTTGACGCCTATGCTTCGACAATTGAAGTTATGTTAGGGAATTACCATCCGTCCATAGGATAAATTCATTGGTACAGGCGAATTCATGAATAATGTAGGAACATCGCAAAAACCTACAGATTTTAGAAGCTTCACAGATTTTGAAAAGTCTTGTTTTTTATGTATTTACAGTTACCATAAGGTGACTGTAATGTTAATAAGAATATTTTAAACCTTAGACAACAAATCTAAAGCCGAATTGGTCAGCCATGATAAAACAAAGAAATGAAAATGACGAAACGGTTCTATGGCCAGTAAAGGAAAACGAAGAGAACAAAAAATCCAACGAATGTTTCGCCCGCATAAAACACGACGTCTTCGGCGTAGAGAAAAAAAAAAATCTAGGATCTAAAGCTAAAAAAAAATATAAACAAAAAATATACATGAAACTTAAGACAGACGAACTAAAATACATAATATACAATTAATCACATATACAATTGGAGGTTTTTTTTAAAACTTGAATATGTCTCTTTACCACTTGCTCTTATAGCGATGAAAATGGAAGCTGTTGTCTTTCCAAAATTTTGGGATCGGGATTTTGAAATCCCGCTCCTTAATTTTTATTCTTTGTTATGGGCGGCCAATGTTGTTTGTGGAATTATCTAAAGGCCTTTTATTTCCTTTTTCAAGGGTTGGAGCTTAGGTCCGTAATTTGCTATGGGGAAGGGGACAACTGCCCTTCCCAGATCTCGGTTTATCCCCCTCCCCAAGAGGTCAGTTCGCACCCTTCCACGTGCTGAAATTTATTTTTTTCCAAAAAATATGTCAAAACCAAGATAAACCTACATAATTAGCATCAACAGAAACATATGAGTTTTTTAGTACATATTTACCTTTATAGTACTATAATTTACCTTTATGCAGTACTATAAAGTACCTTAATGCTACTTTTAAGGTACTGAAAAGTACCTTTATGATATCAAACAGCTTATTTTTTAGTTTTTACTTTCAATTGCTTTGGGAAAATTGGCTCCGACTTCGCCTCCCCCTCCAGGATTTTGATGAAATTACGCCCCCTCTTGGAGCTGTTTGTTATATAATTATATGCCCTGGTGCGCACAGGTCCAAACTGTTAAGAGGAAGGAGTTGTTCATATAGGCTGTTGATTAAATTGAAAAACTGCATCCTTTATGTGTCATCACATGTTTCTTCTCGGATTATTCATCCTTCACGACCTCGTCTCCAAAATAACCCTGGGTTGTAAGTGTATCTTAAATATTGCTAAAAATGGGGTATCTTGACGATTTTAATGGTCTTAGTTTTACTTTTGACGAATGAATTGTTAAAAAATGTAAATCTTTAACTTTTAAGTACTTATTTAAGTAATTATTTCGAATTTAAGTACTAAATTTCTCATGTAACTTATATTATTAATTTAGTTATTAATTATTGTGACATTTTTCCACTGCATTTTTGTAAGTATAATTAAGAGCCCTCCTCTCCTAATACTAGTGACTTCATTATCTTTTATAAATGATGTTTTCAAAGTAAACGCTCTTATGATACTGATGACAAAATTTTAACTGAGTAAATATAGATGTCTAGAATATTGTCTGGTCTAGAATATTGTTATATTCTAAGTTAATTATTAATCAAACAGTTCGTGGTAACTGTGGTATCCAACTGTAACGTGGTATCCAACTGTAGAAGTTTCAAGCTCCTATCTACAAAAATGTGGAATTTTGTATTTTTTGCCATAAGACAAATCACGGGTGCGTGTTTATTTTTTTTTTTTATTTTTTTTTTTTTTCTCCAGGGGTCATCGTATCGACCAAGTGGTCCTAGAATGTCGCAAGAGGGCTCATTTTAACGGAAATGAAAAGTTCTAGTGCCCTTTTTAAGTGACCAAAAAAATTGGAGGGCATCTAGGCCCCCTCCCACGCTCATTTTTTTCCCAAAGTCAACGGATCAAAATTTTGAGATAGCCATTTTGTTCAGCATAGTAGAAAACCATAAAAACTATGTCTTTGGGGATGACTTACTCCCCCACAATCCCTGGGGGAGGGGCTGCAAGTTACAAACTTTGACCAGTGTTTACATATAGTAATGGTTATTGGGAAGTGTACAGACGTTTTCTGGGGGATTTTATTTTGTTTGGGGGTGGGGCTGAGGAGAGGGGGCTATATTGGAGGATCTTTTCTTGGAGGAATCTGTCATGGGGGAAGAAGAATTCAATGAAAAGGGCGCAGGATTCTCTAGCATTACTATAAGAAAACAATGAAAAATAAACATGAAAACGTTTTTTCAAATGAAAGGAAGAAGTAGCATTGAAACTTAAAACGAACAGAGATTATTACGCATATGAGGGGTTCTAAAAATACTTTAGCATAAAGAGCGAGGTATTTAGGAGGAGATAAATACCTTGCTCTTTACGCTAAAGTATTTTTAGTAATTTCTACTATTTATTCTACGGCCTTTATGATTCAGGGGTCATTCTTAAAGAATTGGGACAAAACTTACGATTTAGTGTAAAGAGCGAGGTATTAACGAGGGTACAAACCCCCTCGTATACATAATAAAAATATAAGGTTATGAAAGTTTGTTACGTAAGTTAATTCTTTAATAAGTTACGTATAAGTTACGTATATTTTTTACTAATAAAAACGTTCCTTAAAAATTAAAAGTTCTAGTTGCCTTTTTAAATAACCGAAAAATTGGAGGGCAACTAGGCCTCCTTCTCCACCCCTTGTTTCTCAAAATCGTCTGATCAAAACTAAGAGAAAGCCATTTAGCCAAAAAAAGAATTAATATACAAATTTCATTTTAATAATTTATGTGTGGAGAGCCAAAAACAAACATGCATTAATTCAAAAACGTTCAGAAATTAAATAAAAAAAACTAATTTTTTTAGCTGAAAGTAAGGAGCGACATTAAAACTTAAAACGAACAGAAATTACTCCATATATGAAATGGGTTGTCCCCTCCGCAATCCCTCGCTCTTTACGCTGAAGTTTGACTCTGCCACAATTCTACTTTTTAAAACAATTAAAAGCTTTAGCGTAAAGAGCGAGGGATTGCGGAGGGGACAACCCATTTCATGTACGGAGTAATTTCTGTTCGTTTTAAGTTTTAATGTCGCTCCTTACTTTCAGCTAAAAAATTAGTTTTTTTTATTTAATCTTCCTTGTATTGGATTTTATAGGTAACAGGCGAAGACCTTCCTAGTGGAATTGATTCTTTTGATCCTGCCAGATGGCGTTCAATAGTATTAGCTAATATAAAGAATACCACCAATACCACCCTTGCTGCCCAGTTTTTAGTTGCAAGATGGGTATGAAGACATTGCTTCACCCGGAATCATAGAAGTACCCTTACCCTGAATAAAACTTGAAACAGACCGGAATACTACCTGAATAATACCAGATTCAGTATGATTGAAGGTAGAAAGAACGCCCATGATTCCTCCGTCACATCTCCGGCTCTGTGCTAACTATTTAACAGATAGGCATTGATTTTGTATCTCATTTGAAGCAGAATTACGCAAAGATATTCAATTTATCAAGCAGTTTGTGGTAACGAACTGTAGTAAGGAGCGACCCGGCTCAACAGTAACCGAAACTCTAAAAAACAGAGTTTTGATACCAATAGTTACATCAAAAGAATTGCATTTTCATACTGATTTTAAATATATAAGTTTCATCAAGTTTAGTTTTACCCATCAAAAGTTACGAGCCTAAGAAAATGTGTCTTATTTTAGAAAACAGGGGGAAACACCCCTTAAAAGTTATAAAATACTAATGAAAATCATACCATCAGATTCAGCGTATGAGAGAACCCTACTTTAGAAGTTTCAAGCTTCTATCAACAAAAATATGGAATTCTGTATTTTTTGCCAGAGGACAGATCACGGATGCGTGTTTATTTGTTTTTTATTGTTCCTTTGTTGTTGTTGTTTTTTTGGTCCGTTTTTTAGAGTTTTGGTTGCTATTGAGCCGGGTCGCTCCTTACTACAGTTCGTTACCATTAACTGTTTGAAAATGAGGCTATTTTCTGTGTTTTTGCTTTCTATGTTTTTCTACAGTTATGAAAATTACAATTTCGACAAGAAAACGTATGGTAATATCAAATTCATAAATACGTGCTTTGTTTGAGTTAAAAACATCTCGACGAAGAATGGTCCCGAGTTTCCCCTCCCCCTCTCTTGTTCCCTCCAAAACTTAAAAACCCCATGATTTGGACCAAATTCTCCCAGTTTTGAATAAATCACTTATGGCTAATGTTTTGATGAACTCGGCTCGCAATATACCCACCCTCAGAAATGAATTTCTGTATGATGAATTAGAAAATGCTTTAAATCATTCCTTCTTTTAAATCTCTCAATTGATATATACTGCCACAAAACGATGCTGTTAATATTATATGTTTGTTCTCGAGTTAAAATTTTAGGTGGTTAAACATGTATCAATCATGGATCACATGCAGGACGTCCATTTTAAAGAGTGACACGTCAATATCTAAGCAGCAATTTGCCTGCAAATAATGATCTTTAGATGTTCCTATGTGGAAACATTTCTTGTCCTGAAGAGTAAAAGACGGTTTACCCGAAAATTAAGCTTCAAAATTCGCATGAGTTGTTAATAGATATACACTAGCGTTTAATAGTAATTCCAATGTTACCCACTTGGGGTTTCTTCTTTCGTTTAGTGTCTTGCTATCTTTCTGTTTCTTTTGGTCTTCTTTACAGAGGACAGTTTTGCCACAATTCAAAAGTGGTAAATTGCCATTTGTTTTTTCGAAACTGAGCTATAAAGCTAGAAGTGTTCCTCTATTAGATGACTATCCATTTACAGCACTTGCAGAAGCATGCTTACTTCCTAGGAGGTAGGGGAGATGGACCCTAATAGGAACAAAAATGATTTAGTACCTCTAGCTGTCCAGACAAATGCATGGAGCAGTAGATTTTAGGCCTTACCCCTCCAATATTAAAAGTTTTGTGATTCATCTCACAAAAATCCCGTTTTTATCACGCAATTCGCCTGCATTTATATTATTTTTTTCTAAAGTTGGGCCCCAAAACACTGCCCGCTTCATTGCCTAATTTGATCGTGAATACTATTTTCCAAATTGAAACCAATTTATTTTTGCTTAATTCAGCCGCACACTTTAGTTTTCATGTATTAGCATCATCAAAATCCTTTTTTCTCGTGAGATATTTTATTGTTCTCTCTATTGCAAAATGTGAAAACACTAGGCAACCCATTTTGTTTTTGGTATGAAGGCTTCAAGGATCGACGCAAAGTATCCTGGCTGATGAACTTTTAAGAGCTTCTGTTCAACAACACTGGTTAGGACTCTATCAGAGGCCTGTCGTCAGTGGTTTTAAATGACAGTATCTCGTTTTCTCGTTTATATACAATAATTTAATATATTTAAACATGCGAACACATTGTATTTAAACATGAAAGAACTCCATTGTGCAGGTCGTGATGACTTTAGCCAGTAGAAAATCAAAAGAAATCGGCTAAATATCAGAATTTGGTCTAAAATTTTAATTTCCATCTACCATTTCTAATTCTTAAGCAGAGAAAATGAAAAAGCGGGATGCTACCAGTAAGTTTACATTTATTGACCTATGCAAATTAACAGCAAGAAGTCAGCTTTTTGACAACAAAACCTTTCCTCCTAATTCTCTAAGAACAATTGCTGGAACCCAAGGGTCATTGAAGTGAAATCAGAACCTTTTTTAAAGCACTAGAAATACCAGTATAAAAATTTGAAGAGGTGGCAGTCCCCGTTTTTTGAACAACAAAATTTAAATATCACGCGGGGGTATCAGGATTTGGAAATGCCTTTGTATTTCTAATACCACATTGGTTGGGAATCACTGATCTACAGAAATCCAAAATACTATTGGAGAAACTAATTTGATAATCATTGTGGGGTATTGAAGCAAAGAAGCATAGAAAAATATTTTTCTATGTTGACTAATACTTTCGTTGTATATAATCCATATAGAGGTGGGCTCGAGAAAAAAAATTAAAGGCTTTTGTTGGTACAGGGTTTAGTGGCTCTGGGACAGAGGATATATTCTGTACGGCCTCTTCAAATAGCAAGAGAAATAAGCTTCTAATATTTAGGAGAAAAATCTTGGAACCCCTGTGATAGATAGGATCTTCAACGTATTTCAAAATTTTGCCGTGTCTATAAGTGGTAATTGCCCTGTGTTTGCCAGTTTGAATGCACCTATGTACAAGATTTCATGAGCTCAGCCAATCACTCCCTATAATATTGTTGAATGCTTCTTCTTTATATGAACCGTTCTGGTCTTAGTCTGTTATTGGCTCTTAACAACTTTGAATGCCATAAATCACCATTGCTGGTGAAACTCCAGCTCACGAAGCACAGGATAATCTGTGAACTTAAATATGTGGCTTTAAGGAATATTAGCCAAATCAGTACTTTTTCCATCATGGTTTATATGAAAAGCCATAATAATAGATTTGGAACCTATTTTATCTCTTACCGCTCTCAAACACTTATGTCTCATTGCACGGCCAAGGACTATGTGATTTATGCTTTTGTGCTTATTGTAAAATTCCGGTAAAACAAAGTTTTTTGGCGCTATTAATACATCACTCTATGCAATAACATATAAAGCTGACAGTGATATTGGTGCTAATTGTATCGTTTTTCCTTCATAACTTAGTGGATTTTTTTCTTTTTATTGGTCTCGCGCTTCTTAAACTGCCTAATAATTTCTTAGGTGAATGAAAGTTCAAATCTTTTTTCTGAAAAATTAATAAATAAGCTCTTTGGTTTGTGAGCACGACTGGATGCTCCAAAATTGTGTATAACATGCAATAACGCACCAGTTTAAGTTCAAGACCAAATCCAGGGTGGTTTAAGAGGAATAAATGACATCCAGTCTTCCTAAATGGGTGAAACAGGAATGCCTTACATTTCCTGAAGTCCTTGGCAAGATGTATCCTCCAAAACGGCTGACACTTCCCTCCTAAGCATCGTTTTACCGACTAATAGTCACAGGTTGCTACAAACTGTGGTTTTTGGCTATCTGTCATGGGCCAAATGAAAAGAAGATCGTCCCAAAGTGGAGTAAGAAAGGCCTTAAATGAAATTTGAACTTAGATGGGAGGGGGCAAAGAATAAATCTATGAATAGATTAAAATGGAGAATGAGCTTGCATAGTCGTGTGGATCTCAGGTGGATTGGTTCGGCAGCGAGTTGTTAGTAGCGGTAGTTGGTTTAGTAGTATCATTTTTTGGATTTTCACACATCTGAAATCGTCTCATTTCACGGTAGGGGTGGCATTAAAGTCTTACATAATGATTCTCTTTGTTTGTTCCAAAGTCGCCTTGCTTCACCAGTGTTACTGAAATGAGTTTTAATTTCTATTTGAAAACGGTAATCGATTCCGCGTGGCCTTCTTTGTTTCCATAGGTATATGACCCATTTAATCTGATAACTTGCTGGCTCTTGGATAAATGTTCCCAATGTTAAGGCTTCCGCACCTGGTTCGACTGCAGCTCTACGAGCTTTTAGAAACTGACTATACTACTCGTGTGTTCTTTTAATATCTTTTTTCTATTCTTTGATCAATTTATAGTCTATTCCGTTTGAAATAAAATATTGGATTGAATTAATCTCCAGTGTTTTATTTGTTCTGCTTTTCTTCTGGTCTGTTGTTTTTCTTTTTATCTAGATAGGGATTCGGAAAAATTAGAAAAAAATGAGGTATTTTTAACTTACGAACGGGTGATCAGATCTTAATTAAATTTGATATTTAGAAGGATATAGTGTCTCAGAGCTCTTATTTTAAATCCCATCTGGATCCGGTGACATTGGGGGGAGTTGGAGGTGGGAACCTAAAATCTTGGAAAACGCTTAGAGTGGAGGGATCAGGATGAAAGTTGGTGGTAAAAATAATCACAAGTCCTAGATACATGATTGACATAACCGGAATGAATCTGTTCTCTTTGGGGAGTTTGGGGGGGGGGGGATGTTTAATTTTGAAAAATTAGAAAAAGTGAGGTATTTTTAACTTACGAAGGAGTGATTGGATCTTAATGAAATTTCATGTTAAGAAGGACTGCGTAACTCGAATCTCTTATTTTAAATCCTGACTGGATCCAGTGTCATTGGAGGGAGTTGGGGTGGGGGAAACCAGAAATCTTGGAAAAGGCTTAGAGTGGAGAGATCAGGATGACACTTGGTGGGAATAATTAGCACAAGTTCAAGA
>NW_027062698.1:1140539-1189897 GCF_032884065.1 Artemia franciscana
CAGTTTCAAATAGCGTCTTCAAACCAGTGGCCTCTTGGGAGAGTTGCTAGATCATCAGCATGGGCCTGACTGTACCTGAGATGTCGTTGTCATTATCATTTTATTTATAACCTATCAGAAAAAAAAATGGGCAGAGAGCCCAGGAAAAGACAGAGTAAATATCAAGAAAAAAACAAATCTCGTTAATATAAATGTATAGTATATATATATATATATATATATATATATATATATATATATATATATATATATATATATATATATAGTCTATACTGTGTTTGTAAATATGTCTAGATATC
The DNA here is from genome assembly GCF_032884065.1 of Artemia franciscana. NCBI lineage: Eukaryota > Metazoa > Arthropoda > Branchiopoda > Anostraca > Artemiidae > Artemia > Artemia franciscana. The sequence continues at coordinate 1,140,839 of NW_027062698.1, forward strand.
AATGCAGCTTTACTTCGTCTGTTCTACTGATCTGTTAGTCTATTTTATTATACTATTTTTCTTTGTTATATTAGCTTTATTGTGCTTGCCATTGTTGAGTTACGTGTACTTTTGTTTTGGCTTTGTTTATTAATTTTTTCTCCGTACTCCACTGTTTATACTTTTGTATATTTGTGGGTAATAAATATTATTATTATTATATATATATATACATATATATATATATATCTATATATGTATATATATATATATATATATATATATATATATATATATATATATATATATATATATATATATATATATATATATATATATATATATATATATATATATATATATATTACCATGATTGTCCAAAATCTGACTAAATCTGATAACCATCAGATTCTGAAATATCCGGAATCCCGGATATTCACCGGTTTCTCTGCTTGGATTCAATTAGCTTTGCGAGTCACTTTTTTCAGTCTTATACAAGGTATTATGGTAAAAGTTAAAGTTAGATTAGATTATGTTATTTTAGGTTAAGTTAGATTAGGTTAGGTAAAAATTGGTTCTAAACTTAGGAAACGGGTTAAAAACCTCGGCTAACCAACTTCACCTGATCGAATCTAGCCTAATCTGTCATCATCAAACCTTGCATTAAATTAAAAAAGTTGACTGGCAACGCTGACTAAATCCAAGGAGGAAAAAATGGATTCGAACATTCACCAGTGATATATTGCTTAAACTATTCCGTAAACAGTGTTATATAGGAAAATCAAAATATGAGATAAAGGTTATGTCTCCAATTTTAGATGATTACTCGTGAAATGTTTGAAGATGCCCTGAAAGATTTGCAAGATGACGGAGTTATTATTGTAACTAGCCGATCAACCATTAGAGTATGTCACCAGTAGCCAGAGGTAAAGTAGTCGTTATTTGTATATTAAGAAACGTATCTTTATTTTAGAGCTGTTATTTCTTTGCTTCTTGTAAAAAAAACGCAAAATCAGATTTATGAACTTCGAGGATTTTATCCACGTTCAAAATATTTAAAGTTGAACCTGGCTCTTGTTTATATTCAATAAAAAAAGTTTTCAACTGAAAGTAAGGATCAGCATCAAAACTTAAAACGAACAGAAATTGTTACGTACATGAGGGGGATTGCCTCCTTCTCAATACCTTGCTCTGTGCGCTAAAGTTTGACTTTTTGTCCCAGTTATATAAGAACGACTCCTGAGACACATGGGCTGTTTAATTAGAATAGCAAGCCTTTTAAAAAGTTCTAAAAAAAAACTTTAGTGTAAAGAGTGAGGCATTGAGAAGGGGGTAACTCCCCTCATATATGTCATAGTTTCTGTTCGTTTTAAGTTTTGTTTTTAATTTCGTTTTAAGTTTTGATTTTCGTTTTAAGAGTTGTTCCTTACTTTAATTGAAAAAAAACTTGTTTATTATTTAATTTTTGATCGTTTGAAATAATGCCGGGAAATCTGGCTCCGCCTCCATAGAAATTTTTTTCTCTCCACGGGAAATCCCTCTGTGGAAAGTTCTTACTATGGAAAATTCCTTAGCGCACTTCCATTTGAAAAATACTTTAATTTGTCTTTGTTTTAAAACAAACAGTCGGAAATCCCCTCCTCCCATGAAAAAGTTTTCCTACAAATACCCCCTCCCCTTCTTTGTAAGAATTTATTCCCTTTAAAACTCCCCCATGGAGAACTTTTCTAGTGGAAAATCCCCTCTCACCCCTGAAGACCACTTGGACTCGTAAAAAATTTCTCCCCGGATAATTTGCCTTAACATCTTTACACGTAAAAATGAATCGGCAAAGAGGAAGTAAGACAAGTGTAAAGAATCTCGATATTCTGTTTTTTTTTTTTGTCATGAAAAGTGTCCTAGATTGATAATATGTCTTTTCTTCATAACATTCATTGCTAGAATTGATTACCGTTGTTTCTTTCTTATTTTTCATCATTTCTGACTGAAACAGTTATCATAATGTTTTCTTTTCTGATTTCCGAAGAAATCACCAAGGTTATGGCTTTTCATAGTCACCATTAACAGTTCTTTTTTTTGTATTTTGATTTTAATTTTGCTAGTAAATGAAGAAAAAATTATACAAAATTCGTGATCAGGTACTATATTGATGGCGAAGCCAGATAAAGCAAGCCAACATTTTTTTTTTTTTTTTTTTTTTTAGCTAAACATCCCTCTATGAAATTAAGCTAAAAACCAAGGGCATATCGAGGATTTGTGTATGGGGCGAGGTAAAAAGCTTAGAAATTCATCAAAAAAATTTCCGTACGTTATTTTCCGGTACGTTATACGAGTCAGATAAAATGTCATAGGGAAGAGGGGGTTAAACCTAGTGACCCCCTTTTACTTAGATACGAGCTTGCCAGAAGCTATTGGCTAATGCCTTCTGACGTATTGAATTTGTTTTTTCTTTAGGCGAAAGTGCCTTATCAAGTCCATTTTTTGTCAAATTTTTCGACCATGGGAGTCAAAAGTCGTATTTTTTCCTTTTTTCGTGGCAGCCCGAAAACCAAAATCTATTTGTGCACTTGTATAAATAAAAGATATTAAAGTAAATTTTTCAACAATTCAGTTTCTTAATAATATACTTGCCTTTTTTATATATTTTATGGTTCTTTGTTTAGAGTAGCATTTTTGCTTGCATTACTTTTGTTTCTTAATCCGTTTCCTTTTTCAGGTGTTCGATGAAGAATAACTGGGAATCATCTTATATTATTTTTATAATATTCATTTAATAAACAAAAAGCAAGTGAAACTAGATTTCTTTGCAGTTCAAATTGCTATTTAAGTTTGTTCGGTAGCTTTGATGAACACTATTGTTGATTTTTTTCAAGAAACTTTCCTCTGTTTGCACTGTAGCTAGGTTCCGCGTCGATTAACTGTTTATGCCCCCTGTACAAGTTTTCCGAATATTATTTTCTGCTGTCCTGCGCACAGTATAAATACAGTATGGAAATTTTCTATATTAGCGGACAGAATGTTTGTAGTGCATGCCCTTTCTGAAAAATATGGAAGAGGAAAAAATAAATTTTACTTGGCTTTTGTAGACCTCCAAAAAGCTTTCGATAGTGTGGGTAGGGAATTACTGATAATGAAACTAATTAAATAGCTTTTATGTATGGAAGTACAAAATCAGTCGTTAGAGTGTTTGGAAAAGGACCTCGTCAAACAAGTCACCTCGGCTATTCGGAATATTCGTAAACGACATTGTAGAATTCTTGGAGAAAAGATGGGCCCCAACCGTTAAGCTCGGCAACAGAACGATTTCGGCTCTGCTGTTCGCCGACGACATGGCATTAGTAGCGAAAACAGCTCGTGAACTACAAATTTTAATTGACCTTATGGCAGAATACCTTGAATCGAAGAAACTACGTCTAAACCTCGGGAAGACGGAGATAATGACCTTCAATAAAGGAGGAAGAAGGAATTTAGTTGAGAATGAGATATTTCAGTTCAAAGGACAAGAGATTAAGGTAGTGGAAGAGGCGAAATATCAGGGATTTACCCTGACACCTAACTGCAGTTGGAAGAAACATTTGAGCGAAATGTCAAAGCGAGGGAAAGCAGCAGTGGGTGCAATATTACGTAATGACCTAGTGAAAACGTCGAAGTCATTAAAAATGTTTAAGCAAATATTTGATTCGACAATTAAACCGGCAATCCATTACGGAGCTGAGCTATGGGGCCTGGAGGCCGCAGATAAGCTAGAATCAGTCCAGTTTAGATACTACAAAAGACTTTTCGGGCTGCACCAGACAACACATAACCAGCTAATCAAAGGAGACTTCGGCAACATCTCACTGAAACTGCACCGGCTTTATCAAGCATTTAAGTTTTGGCTGATATTAACCCAACTTCCTGAGGACCGATTGGCTAAACAAGCTTATAATGATTTGCTTGGAATTAATAGGAAAACTACTTGGACTCACCAAATCAAGAAATCTCTTGACAAATTAGGCCTCTCTTATTTGTGGATGGAAGGAAACGGACCCGGAAACACACAATGCCTTTCAGAAATTATGCAGAGATTGAAAGACCAAGAGATACAAGAGTGGGGTTGTTTAGTACGTTCGTCGGAAACACTGAAAGAATATAGTGAAGTAAAAGACATTTTTGGGGAAGAATATTACTTTAAGTTAAACTTACCTTTTAAATACTTAAAATCATGGATCCAGTTGAGGGGAAATTGCCTTCCGGTACATAGGGAATAGAGATTTAAAAAAATTAAGGGCACAAATGGTAAGTGTGGGTATTGCGGAATTGAGGATAATAAATTAGCCCATTTCCTCATGGAGTACCAGGAGCTTGAAAGTCTTAGGGATGAAATTTGGGGGGACCATTGGTTGGTGCTACTTTCTGATATCCTGAGGTCTTTGAAGCCTGGAACCATATGCAAAATGGCACGATATGTGGAAAAGGTGGGAGAGGCTCAGTCGAGCCCGAGTGAATGGAAATAATTATTATTTTATATTGAGTGTGTGTTCTATGCAGTGTTGTATCATTAGATCATGTTGTGTATGGCCGTAGGGCTCAAATAAACTTTTTCTTTCTTTTCTTTTATTCTCTGTTAAAAATTTTCGGGATAGATCAGTCTCGCACATTTCTCATGGCTCCGCCTTCGCGCCTGTGGAATGACAAATTTTTATTGCATTGCAATGAGTAGCAAGTAGCAACTGGAGCTAAACTTCCAAATACAAAGGGAAACTTGCCTTGTGATGTGTCCCATCTCTAAACCAAATTTTCCAGACTGTAGAGTATTTACGCTTAGGGTACTGCAGTTTGATGTTTCATCGCAAGACGACAACTTTGCTATCATTTGATGGCTGAAGTCCAACTTTATCCATTGATCGGGTATATTTTTTAACTTTTTTTTCGTTTTTTTAGATTAGAAAACATGTTGAAAATCATTGAAGAAAGGACCATTTTATTTTTTAAGCAAATTTACATCACTCTTTAAGGATAAGTCAAATATGTATCATAATTCCGGATCGGTGAATGGCTAGATCGGAAACGGATAAATCAATTGATTTAAATATATTGTCCTAAGAGACGGGGTTACGACTAAATCAAAATAAATTTAGATCTGGCTTAGATCCGTAAATATAAAAATTTATATTGTAATAACAAAAAGTCTTTTTGAAAAAGTTTTTCTAATTAATTTTATTAAAAAAACGCTTCATCAACCTATAATGTAATTTTCCACGAAAAACATATAATGGTATGTTTATATATATATATATATATATATATATATATATATATATATATATATCGCACTGCGTTCTTTTGAGTCCTAGTTCCAGAGAGTTTTGACACTCCGCCACTAGCCTCGGCGGGCTGCAGGGTACGGATTATTCGTTTCGTTTGTTATATTAACCGTTTGATATGGATTTTCCTTTTTGTAAAGGTATCTTAAGTCTCCGTTCAACTGTTCCTTGTGCAGATGAAAAATTTTAACCAAAATGTCTGATGAGAAATGGATCCCAAAGAAACTCCTTAATCTGCACAGTCCATTATAACTTTGCTCCTAGGCTGACGCGTTTTCTTCTCAAGTCAACAGAATTTATGGAAGTTGTCCCCAATGATTAATGGATTGACTGGAGGAAAAGATGAAAAATGGGCTGACAAAAGTAGAAGGTGAGGACAAAGCCATTTTCTTATTGATGTGTTCTCAAGTCCAAGGCGAAAGGGCGTATCTCACGCTGTTCCAAAAACAGCTATTGGGAATTGTTTATTTGTTGGAGTATCTGAATAATAAAAAAAAATTAAACAAGTATAGTATGTGACAGAATCTTTCGGGTTCGTCTATTGCCCCATTCTTCATGGGCTCATCTTAGTAGGAAATAGGCATATTGCATCTTGCTAAAACCAAATTCATCTATAGAACTTAAATTTGTATGATTAGAGGTGCCACCCTTCCTACACCCCCCCCCTTATCTTCCCCTAAGTTGAGCAGAGATTTTGGAATTGCATACCCTGTTTTAGCCGTAATCGTTGAAAACTTTTCAATCTGTATAAATGGAGACAGTGTGCCGAATGTCCCTCCAGCAAACCCCTTCTCACAGCCGACCTTTTTAACAGAAAGGTAGGCAGGGTGCAGCTCGCTTTGAGTATAACCACACATGGATTTTAGTCTGGATTATTGAAATCACAAAGCGGGTTTTGACTTTTGCTGTACCTATCACCCTCCTAATATTCAAAGATGTTTGCCACTTCCGATCTCTACAGACCTGCATGAAAATGCGCGAATCGCTTGAAACTTCATTGCAACTTTAGCAAAGAAGACTCTTCCTGGAATAATTTAAGATTTTACAGTCTCTCTGTTACTGAGCTTTAAAGTTTCAAACGTCCTAAAAATCCCTAATTAGAAAATAATGAAGCCAGCCAGTACCAAAACCGTGAGTGTCAGTTGTCTTATATGCCCTCGTACTCATGCAATAAAACCCTTGGTTTTTATAACTTTTTATTGCTTAACAAACAGTTAGAAAAATTATTTTTCAATGTACATCAATAGTGGACAAGGATGCAAATATAAGTTCAGGAAGACACTAAGCCCTGTGCGTACGTAAGGGTGTATTACTGAAAGGGATAAGTTTACTTTAAGAAAATGACCTATATATGTTGAACATATAGAAAGAATCTAGACTTTTCGAGAAAAAATTTTTCCTGTTTTTGTGCTCATGTCCTAATTAACCTAACTATGATAAGGTAAGATTTATTAATCCAACAAAAAGATAGGAACATCAAATACCCTCCCCCCACCACAAGACTCTATGACCCGGAATTTAGGGAGATATATCATTTGTATAAAATCAAGCTCCCATGCAGGAATTTTCTTCTTTAGAGCGCATTCTATCTCTCTGACCTTTATCCTGTTTCCTCTAATATGATTTAGAGCTTCATTGGAGACACTGAAGAATGGTTCAGGTTCAACACCCTGATTACGTGATTACGGGATATAGGATTCAAATGAAGGACAAATACTAAACGAAGACCTAAATTATCCAGCTCCTAATTGCAATACTGCCCACACTACACGTTCAGATTAATGTATCCTGTTCCAATTGTACTACGCTAGGCATACATAATTAGCTAGCTGGATACGAAAATGTAAGTAAAAAGTGGGTAAGACGGCACAAGACCTTTTAGGTTCAAACCGGCGGTGCTGATCTCCGTTTCTTGGCCTTTCAGCAAGGAAGTGCAATGGAGGGTTGCGGGCCAACCATCCTGTGCTTTCGTACACCCTTCCTGGTTATCTTCCCCAGAATTCTTCAGGTACCCATTTAGAGCTGTGTTGACTCTGGCTGAGCTCACAGAGTCACGCCACTGACCCCCATCCCAAACCAAATAACTGACTACGCCTGGGACATGTCCATGTGCCCCTTGGACAAAAATTTCTTAAATCAGCCTGCCATCCTCTTAGCCAGGAGGGCTGTTGGATCAGAAGCACTCACACCAGACGAAAGTTAAATTTGTTTTGTAATTCAGATTTCGTGTCATCCAAGAGAAACAATTTTGTTCTATGAGAATATTTAGTCCACTCCTATTGCGGATCGGAGTTAGCTAGTTCGTTTCTTTGGCCTGCAAACCAAAGCTATGAAATAAAGCTTCCTATAAATGTATTATTTAAACCGGGTGGGACTTTCGTCTAATTTAGCCTCCAAAATTGTGTAGTTCTCTACGGTATCCTCCAGCCGTGTAGCCTGGCCTAACCATCTAAACCTTGTTTTCATTACAGCCTTAAAAAGTGGGATTGAGCCAGGTTTCTCTTGCAGCTAATTGTTTGATACACAGCCATTCGAATTATAGTCTAAAATAACCTTTTACTGCTCCCCTAGAAGACATCTAGCATTATTTCTAAGCCTTCCGAAGTCCGAAATTTCATCACTGCCATTTTAATGTCCTCATCTTAATTCTAAGACGTAAATTCCTATTCTTCTAAAGTACTGATCCCCTTTGCCTATTCTACTTCTTACATTTCCATTGCATACAGCGTTTTTTTTTTTTTTTTTTTTTTTTTTTTTTTTTTTTTTTTTTTTTTTTTTTTTTTTTTTTTTTTTTATAGTTCTATCTATGCAAGTGAAATTTTCCAGAATGTCGATTTTTCCATTATCTAATCATCCTCACTTATAGCGAATTGGTCTTCCTTACATTCAGTTTTCCAACCTATACTCGGAATCACTAACATCAGTAGTATCCCCAAGATGGCTTTAAATGGAGCCCTATCCCTACTTTTAAATGGAGCCCTGCTATTAAACAAAGCCCTATCCTGTCATTCCATGACAACCAGCAGGTGTGTATTACATCATAGGGAATATTTTCTAAGAGATACAGGTGTCTGTTACGTAATAAGGAATGTTTATTTTTGCATGTTGCCAAATAGAGAATATTTTCAAAACGAAGCATGTGTTAATTGATTGTTATTATTAAAAACTTTCAGGATTTTTAAGATTGTTATCTAATAGAGAGTATAAAAAAAACCTACGAGGGGTCCCACCAAATAAGGATTTCTAAGATTGTTACATAATAGAGAGTCCTTAAAGAACCTTCAGGGGCCCGCTAAATCAGAATTTCCTTGGCTTTTACCTAATACTTTTTTTCTTTTTTTAACCTACTCCAAATCAGGATTTCCTTGGGTGTTATGTTTAAAAACCTGCGAAGGGGCCCCACCAAATCAGGATTTCTAAAATTGTTCTTTTAAAACCTTCAGGGGGTCCACTAAATCAGGATTTCTTCGGGTTTTACCTAATAGTTTCAATAAACAAAAACCTACACTAAATCAGGATTTATAAGATTGTTGTGTCATAGTTTCTTTGATTTTAAACAAACCTACAAGGATCAGGAAACTTTCAGGGACCGCTAGTCAAAATGCAAAAGCAGGTGTTACATCTTTTTTTACATTGATTGTTTAAATACCTAAGGATGTAGGGGAAAATCTTCAGAGTTCGTCAATCATGATGCAAACATGGCGTTAAATTGTAGTTTTCATTGATTATTTCAAAACCTACAAGGGCTAGGATACCTTCAGGGGCCGCCAGTCAAGATGCTAACATAGGCGTTACATCAGATTTTTCATTCATTGATTAAAACCCTAAGGATGTAGGGAAAAATCTTGAGGGGCCACCAATCAAAAGCTCCTTGGCTTTTACCTAATAGTTTCTTTTTCAAAAAAATATGTTCCAAATCAGCATTACTGTGTTCATTCGTTAAAAAACCCTTAGGGCTTCTTTACATCAGAATTTCTAAGATTGAATGTTATGATAAAAAACCTTCAGGGCTTCTCTACCCCAGTATTTCTAAGATTGATGCCATAGCTTTGATTCTTATAAAAATCTAAGAGGGTTAGGGTTTCCTTACCCGAGGATTTCTTTGAATGTTCTTTTTAAAAACCTTCAGGCACCCCAACAAATCATGATTTCCTTTTAAAAACCTTCAGGATGCTACCTTCTCAAGTAAGGGCGTAGTCTTTACATCCTCCCAATATATTCATACATATCAGCTATTTCGTGCTAGCAAATTTGTAGCCATTTTCTATAGGGATAACCGTTTTAGAGACTATTGATTTTTATGGAACAAAGCCTTCCCGTTGTTTCCTGGAAAACAGAAGCCTCATCTGCTACTATTCTAAAGGGGAACCGAGTAATTCCAATGTCCAGGGGGGGGGGGGTATAAAACGGCTATTAAAACAGAAATTTTCTTACTTACATTATATGCTGGTGAGTGTCTTTCTATACCCTCCACCAACCAAATTTGAGCTAATATAATTCTCTATATTAGATAAACCTCTAAAAACTGATCTCTCCTGCTATTACATGGTTCTCGCCATGATCTAATAACCTTATTTTCTCTCAAACTCATTAAAAGCACATTCAAATAAGTTGGTAAAAGTGCTTAAGTTGTTTTTAACCCTTAATGGTATAAAGCCGCATTTCCTACTGAACAGCTGCTATTATATAAGAGGGGATTATCCCGTTGTCTGATAAATTAATGAATTCAGGCAGATCGTAAATAATTACTTTAGGACAAGTACCATAGATGGCGCTAAATAATTACTGAAAATAGACTCGCTTATAGATCAGCTGCTTTCGTCTTGAAAATATCAGTCTAAAAGCTTGCATAAATTTATTTTACAAATGAAAGTTTCATACAATGAAACTGATATTCATTATACTAAAAACGCGATCATGTGTCCTTTTTGGACAATAATAATGAGCCCTCCACCTAGTTGTAATTGTGAAGTTTACTGATGCTGTAGTGTATTCAATAATACATATTTCTCATAAAACTGTAGTTTAGCTACTTTTCGATATGTTGAAAAAGGAGGTTAGGAAAATGAGACGAGGGTCTAAATAATTGCCCTGAGAAGGTATTTCGAGGGCACGTATCAGAATCTATTTTATTGCCCTTCAAATAAATTGGCACTAAAATCCTCAGACGGAGGGATAATGGTATTTTTTTTTTAATCTTTCCTTTGAACAACTACGCGCATGACAATTTAAGCTGGAGAGCAGATATACATTTGAAAATGATTTGAGGGTATGTTTCGATATTTAAACAACATTGTATAAAACATTTATAGCTATATTATAGCAAGAATAAAGGCAGAAATTTTTATTGGGGAATTGTAAATACTTTGGATAGTTGAATGCTATACTTTTCTTTAATTAAAGTTTCTTTTATCATCGTGGGCCGCAAAAACTATGGTTTCTTAGCATCAGTATAGAAGGGGTGGGAGTATAATAGGGGGCGAGTTATGTTTTTCACTAAAGAAGGTGTAGTTTTACTCCATGGAAAATTAAAATTTATAAGGAAAATTTGGACCATTGTTCCCCTCCCCCAAAAAGGACAAAGACATGCGATGCGAGAACAACTGCTCTGTGAAGTCTGGAGACGGTCCCTATACATGGCGAAATTTGTGCTCCCTCTTTGGCCAATTCAAGACCTGCACCATATGACAGTGTGGCTGGTGGACCTTCTAGGTCCCCCATGCAAGGCCATGATATGCCCCCTTCAACCCTCCATGTGCAAGCTACTGATCTTAATGTAAGTAAAATTTACTAATATTCTTACTTAAAGCTTATTTATTCCTAGTAAAAAACTTACTGCTTAAAAAAAACTTAATATATATTCTTGTTCCGTCTAATGCTTTAATATCACGATCTACCGCAAGGCAAGAACCTGAGATAGTAGGGCAATGAGAAAACCCTTGTTCGATGCCTCAGAGAGAGGTTTAATAGTATTGCCCCATCATAAAAATAATCCTTTCTTTTCAAGCTTTGAAGGGTTTTGACCAAAACGCACATGTTTCTTGAAACTATTAAGAATATTGGTGCTATCCTCCCCCCCACCATCTTAAAAAAGTAGCGCATTCCCTTTAGTTTTCAATAGCCCCCCCCCCCTCGTTCCTAAAGAACATGGACTTTTCACCATACTTTTAGCTATTAATTGTGTATTGAAAATAGGTTGTTTTTAAGATCAGGCATTCTACTATTGAAAAGTATTCTAAGAAGGAGGTCTGGGGGTCCTATTTCCAAGATTAACAATTTTTTTCAACTTAATAATGAGGGGAAATATCAGGGGCCCTGACTATAGTTGTTAGGGGTGACCCATTGGGAAATAGTTTAAAGTAAGACATTCTTTTCAGGTTAACTAAAATCTTCGTTTTTCAAAAAATAATGCATTCTAGTATTGAAAGCTTTTCAAAGAGGGGATTTGTGGGTTCTTAGATTGACATCCATTTTTTAATATAATAACAGGCCCTGGCCCATTAGTTCTGAAGACTTTGAGGGGCCTTAGATTGATATTCTTTTCTGCACAACAATGGGGGCCATTATTCCTTTTTAGAGCTTAAAATCATAAATGCATCAAGAGAGTAAAAAAAATTATTCTTTTTCCAGGTCGTACCTGAGTTCAACCTTATAATAGGCAATGTGGTCGTGGACCTTATTGGGGCCAGAGTACAGCAAACCCTGACAATAAACACTAACACCCCTCAGTAAGTTTTCTAAGGCTTTTCAGACCATTATAATGCCTAAAATGTGAAAGGGGACATCTCACGTGGTAATTTCTTCCATTAAATTTATAATTGGTAGTGCGGTGGGCTATGGACTCGAAGAGATCATGTAGGGAATCATTTCTCTTAATTAAATCTGTAACTGGTAGTGTGGTCTCATTTCATCCAAAGGGTCACTGGTTTTACGAGTTCAGGGTGCTAAAATAGGCTTGAAAATAAATGTTAAGAAGACTAAGTCACTAAGGCTAGGAATAAGTGAAGATAAACAGGTGACATTAGGTAACGAAAAGATTGATCAGGTTGGGAGCTTCAGTTACCTTGGTAGTATTATTAGTAAAGATGGTGGGAGCAGTGAAGATGTTAAAAGTAGAATAGCTAAAGCTCAGGGTGTTTTTTTCACCGTTAAAAAAAGTTTGGAAGAATAGAAAGATAAGTCTACAAATCAAGATTAGAATATTGGAAGCTACAGTGATGACAGTGGTCAAATATGGCTCTGAAGCATGGGCACTCCGAAAAGCAGATGAAAATCTACTAGATGTTTTCCAGAGAAATTGCCTACGGATTGTTCTGGGCACCCGGCTGACTGACCGTATTTCAAACAATAGGTTGTACGAAAAGTGTGGTTCAATCCCGATTTCTGGGGCTATAATGAAAGAAAGGTTGAGATGGTTAGGCCACGTTCTACGGATTAAGGATGACAGATTACCGAAGATTGTCCTTTTTGGCCAACCGTCTAGGGCTACACGGAAAGCAGGTCGTCCTTGTCTGGGTTGGGAGGAAGTCATAAATAAAGATTTTAAGGAAATGGGAACTTCCTGGGAGGGTGTAAAGAGGGAGGCTTTAAATAGATTAGGTTGGAGGAGGAGCGTGCTTGGCTGTGTTGGCCTCAGGCGGCTTGGTGCTGCAGTGAGTTATTAGTAGTAGTAGTAGTAGTAGTAGTTTGAAATAGCTAATAGGCTCTCTTTATTTTCTAGGTTCACATACCTACACCAGGGGCCTTTAAACGGTTATCCTTCACTACCAACCCGATTCTGTGACAGTGCATGTACGTTCCTTGAAAATACTGAACATGAGGGGGATTGTAGTTTGGGGATGAACTCATTTAATGTAGCTCTCCCTTTATTTGATTTAGATAGTTTCGACAGGGATATCGGCCCCGACAAAGACTATAAATGGGTTGATCAGTTACCAGCAAGCGAGGTTGAAAAATACCCGCCGTGCAAATTGATGAGGAGGGAGAAGGACAAAGTGGAAGTGGTTCTTCCCCGGTTTTACCTGATTTTTACCTTGCCGATACTGGTTTGCGCAATATTCGTGTTTTTAGAGCTGAGTTTGGAGATGCCTTTAATACTCTTACAAGTGTTAGTATCCATGCGGGTCTGGTGGACATGGCACAGTCCTATGTCAGCAAGATTCGGGCACTTATTGAAAAACAAATTCGGGAGGTGGGAAGTAGGGACAGCGTGAAAGCCACCATAACTCAAAAAATATTTCTGTGAATGAAAGACGTGTGAGTTGTACTTGCATTACTTACAAACAGAGATCCGGAAATACACAATTTGAATGTTTTTTTTGGATTTAGTGGGTATTATTTTAAATAAGGTAGAAAATAATAATGAAAATGACTGTAGGTCAGTTGTTTTATATATTGAAAATTTTGATTTAAATGCCACCAAGTTTAAAAAAGAATTTGATTCAAGAGGCAGGAGGGGGAAGAATAATTTTAGAAAATATAATGCTAATTTCAAGGGTTTTAGAGGTGTACAACACTTCTCTTTCGATACGGGCTTAGAGTGCTTCAAGTATTCAGTCCCCGTTGCAGGGCATACCCCGAGGCAAAGGACGTTAGTTAGAAGCATTTGGACAATTTGGCTTTTATTGGGGGTGGGGCATGGGGTCACAGTTTCCTATTGTCAATATTAATTGTTTTAAGGGGCAATATCCTGTAACGCTTAAGGGGATAGACTATTTTGATAGGGCCAATGATCATTTAAAGATTTGGGTTTCAGTGTTACAATATGACACAGAGTATAAACTTAATGATAAAAAAGGGAGTTTTATATTCAGTAAGTGCTCTGTCCATTGAATCAATGAAATATTGGGTATGGCCTCTTTGCGAGCCTGCCAAAGAACCTGATCCAATTGGACATTTCTTTCCTATCCCATTTATTAGTCTGTTTTTAAGTGAGGGTTCAAAGTATAATAAAGGAGCGATACCGTTCTACTATTGGCCAATGTGTTTATCTAGATTCTATACCAAATTAAAAATGAAACACCACTTGAGGCAATGTAAGTGTCATGAATCCCAGTCCGTAAAAACGTTTTCAGGTGACAATGCCATCCTGCGGTTCCAAAACTTCCAAAATTTGTTCATGCAGAGCGACAAGGGGGCATTAGACATCAAGGCAAAATTCATTGATGTGGGTGATTCGTCAAATCTGAATCGTCTTAAAGAACATGAAGCTATTGTGGTCTCTTTTGCTCATAGGCAAAGAGACTCGAGTAAACAATGCAAGTGGAAGAGATATTTGAGACATTGGGTGGGGAAGATTGTGTAGACGCAGTTATGGTTTCACCTATCTAAACAGCAAATAAGTCAATTTCACGGCTGCGTAAAACAAATTATCAATGACTCTATCACCAGAAGACGAGTTGGCCATTAAAATACATGTGTTGGGTTTGCAAGAAAAATTTGTTGAGGGTAGTGGGGATATGGCAATCCGCGACCGAAATCACTTAAGTAATCCTATTTTATCGGGAGGGAGTAACTTTCGGGGGGTGGCACATAAATATTGTAATGAAAATGTTAGACAGCAATACTGTATAGCGGTTTACATACACAATTTAAACTATTATTTGAAATTCATGTTACCAGCGTTGGCACGTTTTCAGAAAGGTTAAGTTTTAGATGGCGCATGAATAGATTGGTCTTTTTTTTATAACATCATACCCAAATCATCTGAGTTGTTGTTCTTGAAAATCAAATGGCAAATTATTGAAAAGTGTAATACGTACTTAAATAAAATCTGTTTTTTTTTAGATTCCTATAGTTTCTTCCCCAAATCCCGTAGTCAACTCATTTAATTACAAAAAGTGACGATTTTAAAAACTTCCCCCTCCTCAAACAGCGCTTTCCAGATGATGAAATGTATAATTTATTAAAGTATAAGGGCATATACCCGTATGAGTACTACAACTTAATATAGAGGCTACATGAGGAAAAATTGCCGCCCATCGAAGTATTTTATTATTCACTTCACGATCGTCAATGCATCACCATTGATTATGAGTTTGTTAAAAAAAAGTTTGGGCCAAGGAAGGGTGTAAAAATGGGGAGGAGTATTGTAAAATGTTCATGGCAAGTGATGTATTTACGATGTTGGATATTGTCTATAAAAACACGGAAAAAATGTGCTTGGAATATGGGTTAGATCCGGGGTATTGTTTTTCAACTCCTCATCTGGTGATGAATTTAATTCTTAAAATCAGTGATGAATAAATAGGTCTGATCATCGAGGATCAGCACTTGTTTGTAGAGAGATCCATACAGGGAGGGTATGTTTACCATGGAGATCATATCCTGGAAACTGATCCGACTGGACAACGCACCGGTGAAAAGTTGAATATGGTCTTCCTGGATGAATTTCCTTTATCCGTCGGCAATTTCTCACTTCTCTTTGTCGTGTGGGAATTACAAATAGCTGAACAATCATTCTGCTCTAAATTTTCCCGACATTAACAGTGTTGAGGAGAATGGACCACAAGAATGGGTTTTCAAATTGACGTTGAAATTCACGTGGAACTTCATGACACTGTCAAGGATTTTGTTTTCCCGCGCATAAAAGACCGGTGCCTAGGAACTTATTGAGTCCCAAAAATTTTTCTATGGGAGAGGATTGGGGTATAAACTGGATACCTTCAAAACAAATGTTTATTGCCGACCTTCATCCGAAACACAATATTGTTCTACATCACGTTCTTTTGTGGTGGATGCTGGCCAATAGTTTCAATGTCACAAAGATTAATAGAGCCCTCCAGTTAGATCAGAATCAATATATGATGACGTTTATTGACATATTTATCAGTAAACGATCTGAGGCAAAAACGGAGGTAAAAAAATCTCTCAGCTAATTCTAAAGTTGGCTTTTGGTAAAGAATATTGTGCGCAATGGTCACTGTGACGTTGTGACCGACCGAAAAGAATGTGACCGAATCAGTGCAAGTCTGAATTATACATTGATCATGATCCTAGGCTTCAATATGGTCCTTTTGCATAGAAAAAGGGTAAAATTAAATAAAAACATTGCCACTAGAAGTGCTGTATTAGAAATTTAAAAAAACACGTTGGAATTTTATTAAAATATGAGTCAGCTCCAATGGCCGGGGGAGGGGCAAGTTTAAGTTTATTTTGGGAATACCGATCATTATTGTTAGAAGTTAAAACAAAAGATTTAGTAGATGATTTAGAAAATGGTGAGGACATTAGCTCTCGAATGGAATACACAAACACGGACGATTCCATTCATCTGGAGGTAGTGTAGCTCCAGGCCCCAAATAAGTTGTTATTTTTTTAATTCGAGACGACAAACGACTTGATATCCAAAAGTGTGCTTAAAGGTCCGAAAGTGTACTATATGTAAACAAACAATGAGGATATCAAACAAGTCTGCCAAGGGGTGCACGATACAAAGGAAAATTTCGATAAATGTTTATAGGATGTGTACAGAGAATGATTCAGTTCCAAGAGCTAAGGTCATGGCCGTTCGCCCTTTAAAACTTAGAAACTACACAGTTCGAGTCGAGAAAAATTCCCTGTCGGCCATATCAGGCAAAGTTTAGGTATGTGCGGACGGTGTTAGAGTACTACAACACGGTCACTACCTTACTTCAGATCCAGACGTATATGTAGATTACAGACGGTATCTCAGTCTGGAGAAAGCTCAATATTTAGTGGGAGAAGGGTCCGACCTGTCTCCACCTCCGCAATGTGGGTTCTTATGGGGTTTTTTATATTTTTTTTTATTTATTTTTTTACCCAAAGCAGAATCAGTGTTTTAAAACTGCTTAATATTATCCTACTGTTTTACCATTAATGCAATCGTGCCGGTTTGCCCCGACTACGCCTTTCGGCCACCATTCTGCACAACGCACCTTCTTTTAAAGAATATAATTCAAAATCATGGTAAAATATTTTAACAAAATCCAAAAAAATCTATTATCTATATAATATCTATTATATATATAATATCTATTATATATTATAATATCTATTATATCTATTATATATTATATTAATATCTATTATTATATATAAATATCTATTATATAGCTATAGTGTGTGACACAAAAATTGTACAGGAACGTGTATAATATCATTGAAAAATACTTGTGGTTGATTTTTGATGTTTTAGCTGAATCCATTGAAGAATGGTCTCAAGAGATGTTAGAGTTATTTAGAATCCAGTCTCATCACCAAAACATTTCTGTAACTGTCGTTATCCAGAATCTCTTTCATCAGGTAAATATGTTATAACACTTACATCAATGTGTACTTACTGTATCATCTATAGGGTCGTTTGAAATATACCTAACCTTTTGTTGAAATATAATACAATACTCTATCTGAGCCATAGTCTGATAAAGGCTGCATTTGCTTTGCATTTGATAAGAACAATTCGACCTTTAATTTCAAGATATTGTTCATTGAAAAATACTGCTGCTTTTATTCAAGATTTAAATAAAATCATGTTGATTTATAATCAACGTTCTTATTGATCGCCGTCCAATCAAAGTCCTCTTGATTTTCATCACAGTAACAATACACTTGACATTTTTCTTAAACAATATTCCAATGAAAAGGTTTTGAAGAGAAAATTTAACGTTGGTGATACAGTTTGAATCAATCGAACAAGTAATGCTTTTGAAAAGCGGAATTACTTGTGGTCCACTGAACTTTTATAAAATGTCAAAAGTGTTAGACACTAAATCTGCAACGTATCGTCTACGTGATATGAAAGGTGAAGAAATTCTTGGCTGTTTTAATGAATTACGAAAAGTCAAAAATAATGGAATATATAAAATTGAAAAGATATTAAAGAGTCGAGCTCGCAACGGTAAAAGACGTTTTTGGTTCGTTGGCTAGGATGCAACCCTGATTTTGATTCTTGAATTACCACCGAAGCCGTTCACACATAATGTTTAATGATTTCTATGTGACACACATGTCCAATGTCTCTGACCCACTCTATGACGATTTGAATAAAACAAGCAATTTTTGGACAAATCCCTTCTCTGCAATCAAATTTGAGGTAAATTATGAAGTTGATCTTGCTGATTGTATTCTTAAAAATACATATTATATCCTGAGAAAATATCGAACGTATGAGATTAAACTTAGACCCTTTGACTTCTCTGACGAGGGAATAGTTGCAAATTTTGACTCTGATCATTACCCCTTTGCTACGATACCCTACGAGGAATACGAGAATGTGCTTGAGCTGTGTCGAGCTATCAACAAAAAAATTACGAATCAAAAAAAGGGTGGCTTCACATTCAACTACTCAACAAACAAAAAAGAATTAACATTACCAAACCATTTGAGAATGAAAATATTTTCCTCAATGATGATTTACGTGAGGTCCTTGGTTTTCAAGATCGTATTATTAAAGCGAAAAATTTCAGTTGCAAAGATCATGTTATCTATGCAGACTACTTACCCACCTTCTTATCAGACATTTTTATAATTCTTTACACATCCTTTGTCGAGACATAGAGAGTCAGTAACACATAGGTCTCGCTTCTACGTATTCTCGAACCAAAAACCAGTCACGAACACATTCACCACTACAATATTAAATATCTTCGATAAATTCCAGTCAACACTTCATATTTGGAGCTCTGTTAGTTGACATTAAGAAGTGAATTGGACGATCTTTCTAGCAATAACAAAAGGCTTCACTGTGGTTACATGTCATTTTTGCCCCATTCAGTTAGATAGCCCATAGAAAAATACTTTTGTTTGTCCTGATATTGATTGCAATTTTGCGACTCTTGGACCACGACAATTTGGTCATGGAATGGACTATTACAGGTGTCGTTCGTCAATGTCTGGTTACGGTCTCTCAATCGGTTTGCTAAGTTGTTTCGCTCTGCATTACCCCTGGCTGAAAATTATATTGCACCAGTTGACTCAGATTTTGCGTCCTCTGCATTACATGATTGGGGCACTGGGTAAGATTTTGAAGAAAGTGTTTCATAAAATCTCAGGTCCATTGTGCGATCCTTCGGCGAGCGACTGAAATCATGTCAAAACGAAAAAGGTTTAAAAAGGGGAAGAAACACCTCATGACTCATCAGTCTGAACTCAGGCTGGAAGCGTAGAACATCAATCTTATCGAAGAAAAAAAGAAACTGAAAATTGTTAAATCAAAAAAGATTTCTTTCCCTAGAAATGGCATATCTACCACATAAAGAATCTCATCCTTGAGTCAATTTACCTCTAAATGTTTTCAATGCAGAAAATGATGATGCTACTGTAAAACATGGTTACTATAAACAGTTTTATCCGCAACAATCGCTCTCTGAAAGCATACGTTTACAAATTTATTCCAGTGTAGATTATTATACAGAAAAAGCTGAATTTCAGGTATCAAAACAGTCATTTTAAGTTGATACATTGAAACCGTATATAAACTTGTAAAACGTGAACTAAAACGTAAGTACAATGTGTGAACTTCAAAAATTTGACACCTTGGATGGAAAAAGCTGAATGTCAGGTATCAAAACAGGTATCGTACGTTGATACATTAAAAAAGTAGATAAACTTGTAATATGTGAAATAAAGCATAAATAAAACGTTTGAACTTCAAAACTTTAACACCCTAGATGGAAGAAGCTGAATTTCAGGTATCCAAACAGTCATTTTACGTTTATACATTGAAACCGTAAATAAACTTGTAAAGTATGAACTAAAGCGTAAATAAAACGTGGAAATTTCAAAAATTTAATATCCTAGATTGAAAAAGCTGAATTTCAGCTATCAAAACAATTGTATTACGTTGCAGAGGCGCCATTTGGGGGGTCAGGGGTGGGCAAATGCCCACCCCAGATTTTCCAGGGGGCCCAAGCTTCCACCACAAAGGGCCCTTTGCCGGCCATAATAATCCATTATATCCAACAAAAGAGCGTAATTACTTGACGACCCTTGGGGTAATTACGCTATTGGCTATTAATTATTGTAAACTTTGAAAGTAGGTAAGATACATAATAGAATTCTCGAGTTCTGTCAGGGGGGGGAAGATGGAGTTTATGCCCACCCAAAGATTTGGTCCAAATGGCGCCTCTGTTACGTTGATACATAAAAACGGTAAATTAACTTGTAAAACGTGAACTGAAGCATAAATAAAACGTTTGAATTCAAAAATTTGATACCTTAGATGGAAAAAAACTTAATTTCAGGTATCAAAACTGTCGTCTAAGATTTATACATTAAAAACGTGAATAAACTTGAATATCCTGAATTAAAGTGTAAATAAAATGTGTGAACTTCAAAAATACCTTAGACATCAAAACAGTCTTCTTACGTTGATACAGTAAAACCGTATATAAACTTGTAAAATGAGAACTAAATTGTAAATGAAACGTCTGAACTTCAAGATTTTAATACCTTGGATGGAAAAAGCTAAATTTCAGGTATCAAAACAGTCGTCTTACGCTGATACATTAAAACGGTAATTAAACTCGTAAAACGTGAACTAAAGCGTAAATTTATTGTGTAAAGTGTAAAGTGTAAAGAACTAAAGTGTAAATAAACGTGTGAAACGTGTGCGTAAATAAACTTTAATACCTTAGACAGAAAAATAACTGAATTTTAGGAATCAAAACAGCTATCTAAGTTGATACATTAAAAACGTAAATAAACTTGTAAAACGTGAACTAAAGTGTAAATAAAACGTGTAAACTTCAAAAATTTAATACCACATCTGGAAAAAGCTGAATTTTACGTATCGAAACAGTCGTCTTACGACGAAACAGTAAAACCGTGTATAAACTTGTAAAATGAGAACTAAAGCGTAAATAAAACTTGTGAACTTAAAAAATTTAATACCTTAGATGGAAAAGGCTGAATTTCAGGTATCAAAACAGTCGTCTTACGTTTATGCATGAAAATCGTAAATTAACTTGTAAAACTTAAGTGTAAATAAAATGTATGAACTTCAAAAATTTAATAACCTTTGGTGGAAAACCTGAATATCAGGTATCAAATCTGTCGTCTTACATAGATACATAAAAAACGTAAATAAATGTGTAAAACGTGAACTAAAGTGTTGATAAAACGCTTGAACTTCAAGAATGTATTCCTTAGATGGAAAAATTGAACTTCATGTATCAAAACAGTCATCTTACATCTAAACATTAGAACCGTAAATAAGCTTGTAAAACGTGAACTAAAGCGTAAATAAAACGTGTGAAACGTGTGCGTAAATAAAACTTTAATACCTTAGATAGAAAAATCTTAATTTTAGGTATCAAAAAAGTCGTCTTACCATGATATATTAAAGCCTTGAATAAACTTGTAAAACGTGAACTAAAGCATAAATAAAATGTTTGAATTTCAAAAATGAAATAGCTTAGATGAACTAAAGCATAAATAGAAGATTTAACTAAAGAGTAAATAAAATGTGAGAATTTCAAAAATTTAATACCTTGGATGGAAAAAGCTGATTTTCCAGTATCAAAACAGTCATCTTATGCTGATACATTAAAACCATAAATTTGTAAGGCGTGAAGACGGTCAGGTATCAAGACGGTCGTCTTATGTTTATACATTAAAACAGTAAATAAACTTTTAAAGCGTGAAATAAAGCGTAAATAAGACGTGTGAACTACAAAAATTTAACACATTAAATGGAAAAAGCTGAATTTCAGGTATCAAAACAATCGCCTTACGTTGATACATTAAAACCGTAAATAAACTTGTAAAACATGAACTAACATATAAATAGAACACCTGAACTTCGAAAATTTACCACCTTACATTGAAAAAGCTGAATTTCAGGTATCAATACAGTCGTTTTAGGTTAATACATGAAAACGGTAAATAAACTTGTAAAATATGAACTAAAACGTAAATAAAACGTGTGAACTTTAAAAATTTAATATCTCGGATGGAAAAAGCTGAATTTCAGGTATAAGACCAGTTGTTTTACGTTGATACATCAAAACCGTACATAGACTTATAAAGCGCGAACTAAAGCGTAAAACATGTGAACTTCAAAACTTAATAACCTAGATGGAAAATGATGAACTTCAGGTATCAAAACAGTTTCCTTACATTGATACATTATAATCGTAAATAAGCTTGTAAAACGTGAACTAAAGCATAAATTTAAAACCTTAGATGGAAAAAGCTGAATTTCAGGTATCAGAGCAGTCGTCTTACGTTGATACATTAGAACCATAAATAAACTTATAGAACGTGAACTAAAGCGTCAATAAAACGTATGAGCTTCAAAATTTTAATACCTTAGATAGAAAAAGCTGAATTTTAGGGATCAAAACTTTCGTCTTACATTGATGCATTACAAATATAAATAAAGTTTTAAATCGTGAACTACAGTTAATATAAAACTTTTGAACTTCAAAAATTTTCCAGAGGGAGGATTTTTTGAGGGTATTTTCTAAAGGGGAATTTTCTGCAGGGAGAAGTTTTTGCAAAAGAAATTTTCCAGGAGAAGAAATTTCCGCATGGGGGGTTTCTCCAGGCGATTTCAGGGGAGAATTTTCCAGAAATAATTTACCGTGGGGGTTCTTTTCTTGGGGGACGCCAAGTACCAACTGAAATACAATATGGGCACGCAACTGCTACTACTACCACTGCTAATATTGCTAATACTACCATATCTACTACTGCTACTACTTTCAGCATTCCCCTTAACATTTTCTGCCAATTTCTTCTTAACACCCTTAGGCTTATTAGTCGTATCAATGGAAGCAGTAAAAGTAGTAACAGTAGCATGCATATAGTACCGTTTGGTAAGTTCAACATTCGCTGAACATGCAATGAAAGTTTTTAACTTCATGCTCTAAGCTGTTCCTGGGATATAGCTGTTACCTCATTTTAATAACTTACATTGTATATAGTGTCTTTTCATTTAATACAACATCCTACTCATCATTCCCTGAAAGTTCCACCATAACACTCACATCTTGTTTAGTACTACAATAGTAGTATTCGTAGTAGAAGTAGTAGCAGTAGTAGTAGAAGTAGTTGTAGTAGCATGAGTAGTAGTAGTAGTTTCAATTGTAGGAATAACAGTAATAGTATGCATACCAGGCCTTCTGGTTAGTTCAACATCCCTAATAACATGCCCACCAAGTTATAACTTAGTACCCTAGACCATTCCTGGGATATTGCTGATGTGCCATTTTGACAACCTGCATGCAGACAAGTTTGTTTTAAGTTAGCTCAACGTCCAGTTAAATTTTCCCTGAAAAGTTCATCTTTATACCTTTAACCTCTGTAGTTGCAGTAATCGAAGTAGCAGTAGTAGTAGTTATTATAATAGTAACAGAAGTGACAGCAGTAGTAGTAGAAGAAGCAGTATGCACAGAGCGCCTTAGTTCAATATTCCTATCAACACGAAAGTTTCAACTTAATACTGCAAGCTGTCTGTGAGAAATTGCTCATACATGGCTTGAAAGTTTCAAAATCCAGGGCATATTGTAAAATTCCTACTTCAACATATGCTGTGTTTTGATTTAGTCTTCATCAATATTTCCTAAAAGTTTCACCGTAATAATTTCAGCCTTAGTAGCGGTAGCAATAGAAACAGTAAATGTAGTAGCAGTAGTAGACGTGGTGGTATTAGCAGTATTAGCAGTGGTAGTGGTAGCAGTTGCGTACACATATTGTATTTCAGTTGGTACTTGGCGTCCCCCAAGAAAAGAACCCACACGGGAAATTATTCCTGGAAAATTCCCCCCTGAAATTCCCTGGGGAAATCTCCCATGTGGAAATTTCTTCTCCTGGAAAATTCCTTTTCCAGAAACTTCACCCTGCGGAAAATTCCTACTGTAGAAAATACCCCCAAAAAATCCCCTCTCTGAAGAGTTTTTTAAGTTCAAATACTTTATCTTAACTATAGTTCACGTTTTAAAACTTTATTTACATTTTTAATGTATCAATGTAAGACGAAAGTTTTGATCCCTAAAATTCAGCTTTTTCCATCTGAGGTATCAAAATTTTGAAGCTCATACGTTTCATTAACGCTTTAGTTCACGCTCTATAAGTTTATTTATGGTTCTAATGTATCAACGTAAGACGACTGCTCTGATACCTGAAATTCAGCTTTTTCCATCTAAGGTACTAAATTTTTGAAGTTCACACGTTTTATTAGCCACCCCCACCCCTTCAGAGAATGTTGACCTAAATCAAAACATACTATGTGCATGCAGGTTGTCAAAAGAGCGTATGAGCAATGTTCCAGGAACTGTTTAAGGTATAAAGTTGAAACTTTTAGCGTGTGATGTGGGGGGGGGGGGCTCTGAAAAAAAACAAATCTGCTATTTGCATACTACTGCTAATGTTACAACTATTACTGCTAATGTTACAACTATTAATGTCCTGCTACAACTATTGCTACTACTAAAGCTAAGGGTATTAAGGTAAAGTTCTAATACAATTTTTAGGGGGTTGCTGAACTAAATCAAAACACACTTTGAGTATGTAGATGGTCAAAGGGATATACCAGCAATACCTCAGGAACCAATTTGAGCATTTAGTTGGAACTTTCAAGGTATGTTGAGATGGATCTTTGACTAATCAAAAGACACTTCGTGCATACTACTACTGCTACTACTACTACTACGATTACTGCTACTAATGACATTAATAATATTCAGATGAAGCTGTCAGGGAATATTTAGGGGTAGTTTCAATTAAATCAAAACACGCTTTATGGGTACAGGTTGTTAAAAGGGCATGTAAGCGATATCTTAGCAACGGCTTAGAATATTAATCTGAAACTTTCAGGGAAAGTATAGGGGGATGTCAAACCAATCAAAAGGCACTATGCGTATGTTACCACTATCTATACTATTACTACTGCTATAACCATTACTTTTACTGAGGTTAAGAGTATTAAGGTGAAACTTTTAGGGAATCTTTAGGGGGCAGTTGAAATAAATCAAAACACACCATATGCATTCAGGTTGCCTAGAGAACGTATGAGCAATTTCTCTCAGGCAGATTGCAGTATTAAGTTGAAACTTTCGGGGCGTGTTGAGAGGGATGTTGAACTATGGCACTCTGTTCATACTGCTTCTACCATTACTACTACTGCTACTACTTCAATTGCTGCTATTACGGAAGTTAAAGGCATAAAGCTAAAACTTTCAGAGAATGTTTTTGGGGATGTTGAACTAACTAAAAAAAAACTTTGCGCATGCAGGTTGTGAAAAGGGCATATCAGCAATATCCCAGGATTGGTCTAGGATATTAAGTTATAACTTGCAGGGCATGTTAAAAGGGATGCTGAACTTACCAAATGGCCTGTTATGCATGCTACTATTATTCCTACAATTTAAACAACTACTACTGCTCATGCTACTACAACTACTTCTACTACTATTATTACTACTGCTACTACGAATACTGCTATTGTAGCAGTACACAAGTTGTGAGTATTATGGTGGAATTTTCAGGGTTTGTTGAGGAGAATGTTGAACTAAATCAAAAAATACTATGCCAATGTAAGCTATTAAGAGGACGTGACAGCTTAGAGTATGAAGTTGAAAACTATCACTACATGTTCAGGAAATGTTGAACTTACCAAACGGTGCTATATGCATGCTACTTTTACTACTTCTACTACTACCGTTATAATACTAATAAGGCTAAGGGTATTAAGAAGAAATGTGTAAAAAATGTTAAGGGGGGGTGCTGAATTAAATTGAACCACACTAAGTTTTGGAGGCTTTCAAACGTGCGTATTAACTGTATCTCAAGAACGGCTTAGATTATTAAGTTAAAACTTTCAGGGCATGCGGAGGGGTATGTTGAACTAATTAAGAATGAACTATGTACATTTAGCTAATATAACTAGTAGTAATATTGCTACTACTACTCCGATTAGTAGTGCTATGACTAAGGCTTGTAGTATTAATATTGAAACTTTAAGGGACTGATAGGGGACGTTGGGCCAAATCAAAATCCACTCTGTGCATGCAGGTTATCAAAAAAGTGCAGCAGTTTCATCTCACAAACGGATTAAAGTGTTAAGCTGAAAATACAAGGGCGTGAGAAGGGTATGTTGAACTAGGCCAAAAAGAATAATTTGAATACTATGCTACTACTACTATTGCTATTACCACCCCCAATGCTCCTGCTAATGCTTCTGCTACTATTATCATTACTATTGCAAGTTCTAACGGTATTAGTAAGACTTTCAGGGAGTGACGAGGGTGGTTTTGAACTGAATCAAAATGCATTGAGTACATATGGGTTATCAAAGGGGTGAATTAGTAATATCAAGGAAAAGCCTTAAGGTATTGAGCTGAAACTTCCAGGAGTTTCTGGTCTACATATATTACTATCACTTTCTCTTCTAAAACTTCAGCTACTGCTACTACTGTTATTCCCATTATTGAACTAAATCAAAATAGTTTAAGTGCATCTCGGTTATAAAAATAGACCAGGTTGTTGAGATTTCCGGTTGGAGTATCCTAGGACTGGAATGGGGTATAAAGTATAAATTTTCAGGGAAAGTTTATAATAATAATAATAATAATAATAATAATAATAATAATAATAATAATAATAATAATAATAATAATAATAATAATAATAATAATAATAGTAATAACAATAATTAAAGTAATAATTTATTAATTTATGTTACTTCAAAATTCAGCAAAAAATTATTTGCATGTTGATCGTCAATAAGATGTCTCAGCAATATGTCAAAAACGACAAAGGTTACTAAGTTGAAATTTTCAAGGCTACAGCTGTTACTACTTCTGCTCTTACTATTGAACTAAATCAAAAGGGTGTAAGTGCATCCAGGTTGTCAAAATAGCATAGATACAGCGTCTTAGGAACAGAATAGGGTATTAAAATTTATTTTTTAAGGAAAGTTCAGGTACAAAACAAAAAATCAAAATATATCATGTACATCCATACTTTTAAAAAAGGGTGTATAGTATCAAAAATTACTAAAAGATTTAAGTGGAATTTTAAAAGTTTTTTTTTAATATTGAAGATTTTAGGTAAGAATTTGCACAGTAAAGTTCAAATTATGTTCTGGCCTTTAGAAGGCGTGGGCAAGCGTCAGCCTTACTCCTCTTAGTTTCTGCTCGTTTTAAGCTTGACTCGGTTATTTATTGCAGTTTAAAAGTTCTTAAGCCGAACTGGCCCGACATGACACCAAACGACAAAGAGAGGTAAAACTCCACAAAAAAGAACCTCAAACGAGACTGTGGCCAGTGGAGAGAAAAAAGATGAAAGACTAAAATAACGCGGAAATTTCACCTGTATCTAAACTAGGCGTCCTCGGCACAAGATAAAAAGAAAAAAACACTAAACTAAAAACAAATAAAACCACCACCAATAATAAGAAATACAATTGTCGCTACTGATCCACGTAGGGAAAAGAAGCTATTAGAGTTACTTCAATGAGAACATCAAAGCATCTGAGGAAAAATTAAGAAAATTGAAACTAAGTTAACTATTCTGTTGTGAAATAATCTTCTTGTTAGCTTATATTGAAGCAACTCTTTTTGGTCTAGTAGGTAATCTTGTCCCCTGGTGATTGTGTAAAATTTTAATTCCCATATTGACTATTGGTTCATTTTTCAATAGACAATCAAAATTTGAGTCAATTCCAGTCGGTGAGATCGTTAGGTAGTTTTCTTAATTCTGGGAAGGACTTAACCCGGGGAGATTTAGTTAGTGAAGTGTATAAAATTCCTTGTTCTTGTAGAAAGTTTTATATTGGTATAACTCACCAGCAATTTATTGAAAAATTTATTAAGCATCGCAACTCAATAGAAAAAAACCCTACAATTAAGAAAGCTTCCTGAAACTTTTGTTTTGGCTCTGGCTGAACATACAGTCTTTCATCCTGAACATTTCATACAATTTGATGAGGCTACAGCTATTTCTAAAGAAAGGGGTTTTGCTCAATGGGCGAGGGAGGCTATAGAAATTAAAAAAACATAAGTTTGCTAATCTTTCAATAAATTAAGTAAAAAAAACAAGTTTTTTTAACGGAAAGTAAGGAGCGGCATTAAAACTTAAAACGAACAAAAATTACTTCGTATATGAAGGGCTGCTTCCTCCTCAACGCCCCGCTCTTTACGCTAAAGTTTGACTCTTTCTCTTAACTCTACTTTTTAAAACAGTAAGTAACTTTAGCGTAAAGAGCGGGGCGTGTAGGAGGAAGCAGCCCTTTCATATATCTGTTCGTTTTACGCTTTAATGCCGCTCCTTACTTTCCGTTAAAAAAACTTGTTTTTTGTATTTAGTTTCTGAACGTTTTTGAATTAATGCATGTTTTGATTGTGGCTCTCCGCAGATGAATAATTAAAAAAACATTTGCATATTTATTTTTTTGACTAACTGACTTTCTAATAATTTTGATTGGATCATTTTGAGAAAAAAGGAGCGGGGGAGGAGACCTAGCTGCCCTCTGATTTTTTGGTTAGTTAAAGAGGCAACTAGAACTTTCAATTTTTACGAATGTTTTTATTAGTAAAAGATACACGTAACTTATAAATTATCTTACGTAACGAATTTTTGTATTCTCATGTTTTTATTACATATATGAGGGAGTTCACTCCCTCGTCAGTACCTCGCTCTTTACACTAAAGCTTAAATTTTGTCCCAATTTATTAAGAATGACCCCTGAATCACAAAAGCCGTAGAATAAATAGTTGAAATTACTAAAAATACTTTAGCGTAAAGAGCGAGGTATTAGGAGCAGGTGAGCCCCTCATATGCGTAATAATTTCTGTTCGTTTTGAGTTTTAATGCTGCTCCTTACTTCCAGTTGAAAAAACTTTTTCATATTTATTTTATCATTGTTTTTTTAATAATGCTAGAAAATCCTGCGTTCTCTTCATGGAAATTTTCTTCCCCCATGACAAATTGCTCGATGGAAGTTCCCCCAGCACATTCCCCTCTTCTCAGCCCCTCCCTCCAACCATGAAATCCCCCTGAAAATGGCTGTACACTTCCCAATAACCATCACTATATGTAAGTACTGGTCAAAGTTTGTAACTTGTAGCCCCTCCCACGGGGACTTTGGGGGAGTAAGTCATTTCCAAAGACATACTTATAAGGTTTTCCGACTACGTTGAATAAAATGGTTATCTCAGAATTTTGATCTGTTAACTTTGGTAAAATAATTAGCGTGGGAGGGGGCCTAGGTGCCCTCCAGTTTTTGGTCACTTAAAAAGGACACTAGAGCTTTTCATTTCCGTTAGAATGAGCCATCTCACAACATTCTAGGACCACTGGGTCGATACGATCACCTCTGAGAAAAAAAAAAAAAAAAAAAAAAAAAAAAACACGCATCCGTGATCTGCCTTCTGGCAAAAAATACAAAATTCCACATTTTTATAGATAGGAGCTTGAAACTTCTACTATAGGGTTCTCTGATACGCTGAATCTGATGATGTGATTTTCGTTAAGATTCTATGACTTTTAGGGGGTGTTTCTCCCTATTTTCTAAAATAAGGCAAATTTTCTCAGGCTCGTAACTTTCTATGGGTAGGACTAAACTTGATGAAACTTATATATTTAAAATCAGTATTAAAATGCAATTCTTTTAATGTAGCTATTGGTATCAAAATTCCATTTTTTAGAGTTTTGGTTACTATTGAGCCTGATCGCTCCATACTACAGTTTGTTACCACGAACTGTTTGATAGAGACACGGGGAATTTAAATATTGACCCAATTTATGATTGTATATTGAAAAATGAACCAATAGTCAATAAGGGAATTAAAATTTTACGCAATCACCAGGGGAGAAGATTACCTACTAGACCAAAAAGAGTTGCTTCAATATTAGCTAACAAGAGGATTATTTCGCAACAGAATAGTTAACTTGGTTTCAATTGTCATATTTTTTTCCTCAGTTTCTTTGATGTTCTCATTGAAGTAACTCGAATAGCTTCTTTTCCCTACGTGAATCAGTAGTGACAATTGTATTTATTATTATTGGTGGTCATTTTGTTTGTTTTTAGTTTAGAGTTTTTTCTTTTTATCTTGTGGTGAGGACGCCTAGTTTAGATACAGGCAAAATGTCTGTGTTATTTTAGTCCTTCCTCTCTTTTCTCTCTACTGGCCGCAGTCTCGTTTGAGGTTTTTTTTATAGAGTTTTATCTCTCTTTGATGTTTGTTATTTTAATTTCATTTGGTTTTAGGTTTCATTTATTTATTGATGGTGATTTATGTTAGTTTTGTGCTTGACAACTTATTTGAATTTATTTCTACTCATTTCAGGATTAATGTAGATCTTTACTTTTCTCTGAAAAACTGTTTTTGGGAAAAAAAAATTTAATTAATAGTCACTTCCTATAGTATAAAAAATAAAAGACTGAAATCAGAAAAACAGCTCTGGGTCAAAAGATAAAGTACACCATTTAAATTGCCTTTACCGAATTCCATTGCTTGAAATTTACAATCCCTTGCCTTGAACAATAACAATGAGAATCACCCTGAATGTCGCCTTTTTTTTCTCCGAAGCTAGCGAAGCACTGAAACATTACAACCATTTTGTTAATGTAGACCTTTACTTTTCTTTGATAAACTTTTTTGGGGAATTTTTTTTTAATTAATCGTCACAGCCCATAGTATCAAAAAGTAAAAGGCTGAAACCAGGAAAATAATTCGGGGTCAAAACAAAAAAAAACCATTTAAATTGCCTTCACCAAAAACCTGATGCTTGAAACTTATAATTATTTTAAAGCAAGCTGCCACATCTAGCAAGATGAATTTTTCAGGGAGGCGGGGCTTGAGGGATTTTGAACTACATCATACGACATTATAGGCATTCAGATGGTCAAAAGGGTGTATAAAAAAAAAACGGGAACGGCTAAGGATGTTTACGTGGAGCTTGCAAGGTATGTTGAGGGGGTTGTTGAACTGAAACAAAAGAGACTGATCGGTCTCAAATCTCATGAACGGTTGAGACTATTTTAATGGAAGCTTTTAGGGCATGTTGAAGCGAATTTCGATCTAGATCAATAGACATTATTTGTGTTCATCTTGTAAAAATGGCGCACCTGCAATCTTTCTAAAACAGCTAATAGTATTAAGCTGAAACTTTCGGTGCCTGTTGATACAAATCAAAATGCACAATATTCTTCCAGAATTTTATTTTCAAGCACAGGGTTAGAAATGTGTTTTGAGCGGCTTCGACAAGAATCGTTTTCAGGTTCCCCTTGTTCAGCCCAGCAAAACTTCCGTTTTCACCTTATGGGTTCCAAGCGTGTTGGACATGGGTTTTTCAAAATTGTAATACCCTAGAATAATATGGTTGAACGTGGGATCTAAGATGACATTGGCTGTGTTGAACGCAGCACTCAAAACGATAATCTACACAGCCCGTGTCGAACATTATCTTAGATGTGGGTGGCCTGAAAACAAGGCTCAGGTTGCAACAATAGTGTGTCTGTAATATCTCAGTAACAGCGAAGGTTACTAAGTTGAAAATTTCAGAAAATATTGAAGGGGATGTTTAACTAATAATTAGATTTTATGAGCATCCAGAGTGGCAAAAGAACCTACTGGAAATATTTTAAAACCGTGTATGGGTATTAAGTCAAAATTTTCAGTGAAGGGTCAGGTAGATTATGCTAAAAATCGAAAAACACTGTGTAAATAGTGACGAAGATTTTGTCCCAAATTTTATGGTCTACCAAAATTACAGAAGCAAGGCATTCCCTCAAGGCCCATCATAGCTTGTACGAAAGCCCCCGCTTCCAACATTGTAAAATGGCTAATTTAAGCTTTCAAACCTTTACTTTATTCTAAAAAATAGTACATGTATAATTCGGTAGATTTGGTCGAAAAATTCAAAAACTTAATTATCTCGGAAAATACAATTATAAACAGTTTTTATTGTTTCTATGTGTATAAATATTGGTGTAACAGCATCCGAGCAATTATAAGAAAACAAAATAAATGAAAATTATCATTTAATAGAAGATTCAACAGCAGGAATAGATTGCGAGGTTTTAATGACCTTGGTTAAACTCTGTAACAAGTATTCAATGCATTTCCAATTCCGTAATTCTTTTTACCAGCAAATAAAGGGCTTGCCGATGGGAGCAACCCTCTCCGGGTTGCTGGCTATCATTTATGTAGAACATATTGAATATTGGGCGTTAAATTCATATTTCTTGAAACACATCTTTTGGGGTCGTTACATGGATGACTCAAGTTCACTTTGGAATTATGGGTAAAATGAACTTAGTGTTTTTTTTTAGTACCTTAATACATATGAGAGAAAATTAAAATTTACCATAGGAATTGAAATTGCAAATAAAATCTCATTCCTAGATGTGTTAATTATTCATAGCATAGATAAAATCAATTTAACTATTTTCATAAAACCAACACAAAACAATAGTTATTTGCATTTAAATCAAACCACCCCCACAAGTTAAAAGAGCTGTCGTAATCTCTTTCGTCTATCGTACCCATAACATTTGTTCTAACTCCCACATCACAGCAGAACTAAACTTTATCAGGGACGAGGCTTTTTGGAAATGGGTATCCTATCTTATTTATTAATGATACAATTAACCATAGACTGATAAGATACTCCTGTAAAATCAATGGTAGTTTACTATGTGCGAATCTCGATAAGCCCTCAAACATAATTTATTTCCCATACATCCCAAAAAATCCCTGTGAATAATAAAAAAGTTTACGCACAAAATAATCTGTATGCAGTATTTACTAATAATTTAAAAATCGTAAATTTCCTAAATTCTGGTAAAGATAAAACCCCAGTTACTTGCCAAAATGGGGTCTATCAAATACCCTGTGATTGTGGAAAATACTATGTAGGTAGAACTCAGTAGAATTTAGAGAAACGCCTACAGCAGCATAAAGATGATATCGCCAAAGCTCTAAATTCTAATATTACTTATGTTTCTTTTTATTCTGCTTTAAGCAGCCATGTTATTTTGAAAATCCTAGCCACAAAATACTTTTTAATGAATCTGCCCTTATTAGCAATGACCTAGGCATAAACCAGGTAGTTTGACAAGCAATTGAATTCAGACTTAGATTAATAATAATAGTTACTTAAATAGGGACTTGGGGAAATATTCACTAAATGTTCGAAACACAAATTTAATGAAAACGATCTTACAGAATATTTTGAAATACCAGTAAACATTAACACAGAACCAGTTACAAAAAGACCTTTGAGGCTAGCTACCAAAAAGGCAAGATTATCAATTTGAAATGTTTTTGATTATTTGTCTTTCATTTCAAGGAATTGCATTGTTCCACCTTGCTTAATTTATCAGTCCTAGTTGATTTTCGCTGAAGTAGGGATGCTGGGACTGTTTTTAAAAATTTTCGTTTTAGTTTTATTGGTCGTATGTTGTTGTAAGTCTTTTTTCTTTTATATATTTACGTTTTGCTGAGGATGACCCTTGGACAAAGGGCCGAAATATTCATTCAGATTGGAATTTTACTGTCTTAAGGAAAAGAATTCCCTATTGTTCCTCTTGTTTTTAATGTTTAAAGAAACCATGTCCATCAAGGTCATAGAAAATGTATTTGTAATATCTCAGGAACAGCTAAAGGTATGATTTTGAATTTTTTTGTAACAGATATTGGAGATTTTGAACCAAATGAAACAAAAGGGTATGACAAACGGCTTAAACGATTCAGCTGAAAACGTAAGAGAAGTTTGAACGGGAGACCAAGTTGATGTTAAATTTTGATCTGAGGCAAGGGATGGTCAACAAGGACAATAAATGTTCAAAAATATTTTTGTTGTATTGATTCATAGTGTGCAATATTTTTATTTTGTGTTGATCAATTTTGTCGAACATATAAATGGCAAGCCGAAATGTTGATTCTTCAGGAGAAAAACTTAAAAAAGCTTTGCAAATACTAAATTGGTTTTCTACAAACAAGGTTTTTCTAAGGAAAGAATAAAGCTATGCTAAACCAGGGACGAGCAGAAATAAAGTGAATACCAGTCCAATCTTAAAACGAGCACACATCTGTGTCAATAAATAAATGCGATGTAAAACGAGCAAAGATTGCAGTAAATTTTCAACTCAAACTTTAAAAAAAAACAGAAAATGCCTAAAACAGGAGTGATACATTCGAAGTTTCTTAAAGACCATAACGTATTTGCGCTTTGCTGAAAACAAAATAAATTTAAAAGTCTTTTGTAGCGTTGATTAATGTGAAATTGCACAGACTTTCAGGTATGAATATCAGCAGGCCTATACATAAAGCTTTTAATTGTTTATTACTACTTTTCAGAAATCTAAGCAGTTGTGGTGTTTTTCTTTTAATTTTTGTTCGTTGATGTTATGACAAAGAAAACATACCTTCTTCGAAACAAGTTGTTTTTAGAGCACAAAATACTTTCTGGTCTTTAAAAGGCCCTTAGCTCTATTCCAGTTTGTAGTGAGGTTTTTGCTCATTTTTAGCTTGACTTAGCTTGACTTTAGCTTGACTAGCTTGACCAGAGCATCAGGAAAGAAGAAGAAAACTTGATTATTTATTGTAATTTCTCTGGATTTTGGGCTTTCATTTATTTATTGATTATGATTTTCGCTCGTTTCAAGCTTGAATTATTATTTACCTTTATTTCTGCTTGTTTTTGGTTTAGTGCAGCTCTTAAACTTTCTTTTAAAAGTTTCGTTTGTGTAAAACGCTTTTTATATTAATATGTATAAAGATCAGAAACCAAACTACACCAAACCACAATTCCGTTTAAGTTAATAACCGAAAAAATATGCCATTTGAAATGTTTCATTATAACAATAACCTATATGGTAAGAGAATAGTAAAGAATTTCAAACTAAGCGCCGATCATAAAATTGGTTCAAAGGAAACATCAGAAACACAATTAAATTTATTACTTGGTTAAACAGCAGTTACTGCATATTACTATTTTATGTAGTTAAAAAGACCATAGTCCGTTAGAACTGGTCTCATGATTGCTTCGAACTATATTTCGCATAAAACCTCTCTTTTTGTTTAAGAGTTTCTTTTTTAGGAAATATATAAAAGCTAACAAAACAATTATCACAAAAACGATTAGTTTCATTGCCAGGGCGCCAATTAGAGGGGCACATTCCTCCATCAAAATTCCAATTTTACCATTTTCATGTCTTTATTTTTAAAAATTGGAAAATACCATGTATACTTTTGAATTGGTGCTTCTGTTTCATAGAATAAGTAAACAAAATTAATAAAATAAATGATGAACGGTTGCGAGTCATCGTCTTACATTAAAACGTTCAGTCTGGATTCGCCCAAATACCATCATTTTTATCACTTTCAAACATCAATTTCATCACAACAAAATGTCTAGGTAAAAACATATTGGTTTTGTTTATGTTTTTATTTTAAAAGCAAAGCATTATTATAATACTATGTGAAAATGTAATTGGAATTGATATGTGCTGAAGACTCAGCAGGGTTTGGCTTGTTGCTAAACCAGCAGTAGGCCTAGGTTGATAATTTGAGGGATCCTTAAAGTCTCCAATGGTTCCTAAAATCATGGTGATCCTTGAAAAGTCTCTAAAACCACTTTTTCAAATTTTAATCAATTTCCAAGATAACAGTATCATTACCTTCTTGGTTTTTGGTCTCATTGCTAGTTGATTTTGGTCTCATTGGGTTTTTTATTGTTTGTGCTGTTTAATGGACATGTTTATGTAATCTTTCCTCAAAACATTTCAAAAAGCAATGCCATTTGGCCTGTGGGTGTATTTCTGTGTCAGGCTATCCAGGCTATAAGGCTGTGTGAGTCCATTCAGTCTCTTTTACTAGACAAGCTGTATCAGCATATTTTATTAGGCCTATACTATATGAGCATATTATTTTAAGCTGTATTATCTATCATTTATTGAACAATTATTTGGCCTGAAGCCTGAAAGAGTAAACAAAAAGTAGGTCATAAATATGAGCTAACAATTCAACCAATCAGAATACCTGCTGCCTGCAGGGCTCATGGACTAATTTGCTTTGCTCTATAGGTAATATTTACTTGTGAGAATCACTATTCAGCCAAATTTGTGTTGCCAAGGTCTACCCATAGCCATAGAATCTTAGAACAAATTTAATCTCAAACTGAAAAACTATATAATATATATTCCATCAGAAGGGGTTTCTTTAAATCAACCAAGCATAAACATAATATTTAACTAATTGCTCTGATTCACCAGTTCACTGGCTAGTTTCAACTCAAAATTGAAAGTGGATAATTGGCTTTAATGAATATGTAAGTTTTTTAATTATCTTTTGACTTCTTACTATGCAGAAATTACCAGTGATGACTGGAAATAGTATTTAAAATATAATTTCATTC
Source organism: Artemia franciscana (assembly GCF_032884065.1). Classification (NCBI taxonomy): domain Eukaryota; kingdom Metazoa; phylum Arthropoda; class Branchiopoda; order Anostraca; family Artemiidae; genus Artemia; species Artemia franciscana. The sequence goes on from NW_027062698.1 coordinate 1,177,453, forward strand.
ATATTGTACAACCCCAACATTTCCCTTGGTTTCAAAATCCTGCCCACTTTATGCATTTTTAGTTTGCCCCATGGAGGAGAAGGGTTTACCAGAAATAGATACACTTCTAGAATTAGCATTTCTAAGTGCTCTAAACTGGAAACTATGCTGCTTTACAGCATAGTTTCCAGTTTTGACAGCTTGCAATGAAACTAAACATTTACCAAAAATATCTGAGGTCTGGAAGCAAAAATCTATATTTTTTTTCTTACATTCAAGCAAAGAATAGGACTGCCCTGTATAAGGACTTACCTTAAATGACAGCTTGGAATGAAATAAGGACTTTTGATCTGGTTGAATCACTCCTTGTCATGACAGTTGCATATGTGGTTGATTAGATTCTGATGGAAAATTCTGGTGCATCCCAATCAAATCTCCATGGTTTGTCACTCCACTCAGCATCCAGATGATTTGAATACATCTGTTGATTCAGCAGAAACAGTGTTCTCCTTGAGGTTGTTCCAGAGGTTCACAATCTGGTTTGAGAAGAAGCTACATCTTGGTCCAGTCCTTGCATGAAGTTTGCAGATTAGTTTGGGTGTCCTCATGTTATATGGGAGGGGTCAATCTCCAGGAGCTCATTTTCTTGTTTGTTAGAGAGGTGTTTGTGTGCCTGGATCATATCCCCATGTTTCTGCCTGTAGACTAAAGAGGGGAGGTTGAGTTCCCTCAGCTGTTCACTGTAGGGCTTGTTTTCCATACCAGCAATCAGCTTAGTGGCCCTTTGTTGGATTTGCTCAAGCACTGCCTTGTCCTTTTTGAATCAAGGGGTGGCTAGGATGGTCCCCACCTCCAAACATGGTCTTACCAGTCCTTTGTAGAGCTTGGTGATTACATGTCTACTTCTGCTGGTAATGCTGTGTTTAATGATGCCTAGGGCTCTGCTAGCATTGGCTAAGATCTTCTGTGAGTGGGAGCTGAATTTCAACTGGGAGTCTACAATAACTCCAAGGTCTCTCTCCTCCTGAACATGATCTAGTTTGTGGTGACTCCCAGGGTTTTGGGTCATTAGGTATTGTTGCTGGGGGTTGTTATGTCCAAAGTGTATGACCTTGTATTTTTCAGCATTGAATTCTGGCAACCATCTTTGGACCCAGGAGCACATGTGGTTGAGATCAGTTTGGAGGGATTGGTGGGCAGAAGGGGTATTGGCAGGACCTATGAGTTTTGAACCATCTGCATAGATAGTGGTTTTGTTACTGGTGATAAGGGCTAGCTCATTTACATATATATTGAACAGGGTAGGGCCCAGAACACTGCCCTGGGGGACCCCGCTGGTGACTTTGACTTCATCAGAGAGTGTGTGACCGTTTGGTCCAGTGGTTACTTTCACTTGCTGTGTTCTGTCCCTCAGAAAATCCTTGATCCAACTGATCACTTTTGGACTAAGAGACAGGGTGCATAGCCTGTGAATTAAGGTAGCAGTGACAAACTGTCAAAAGCTTTGGCTAGATCCAGTAGGATTATATCCACCAGTACTCCTTTTTCTAGTATGTCAGTTACAAGACTGTAAGACTCAAGAAGGTTTGTATCCATTGATCTCTTAGAATGAAAACCATGCTGGCTTCTGCTGATGAGTGAGTTAGCCTCAAGATGGTTAATGATGTGTTTGTTGACAATTCTCTACATGACCTTGCATGCCACACAGGTAAGGCTGATAGGTCTATAGGTTGCTGCTGAAGTTTTGATGCCCTTCTTAAGAATTGGGATGACTATTGCCTTCTTCCAATCCCTTAGAAGCTTCCCTTATGTTAGCAACAAGTTAAATAATTTTACCAGGGGTGCTGAAATAGCAGGGCTTAGTTCCTTCAGCAGTTGTGGACTCAGACCATCATGTCCAGTCAATTTGTTGGCATCAAGCTCCTTAAGCTGTTTGGTTACTTCTTTGACTGTGATCATTGAGTGCAAGCCTGTTCTGCTGGTGGGAGGGCTGATTGGAGGTCATCCTTAGAAAACACTGAGGCAAACTGCTGATTCAGAAGGTTAGCTTTTTTGGAGGCACAGGAAGAGACTGAGCTGTTATTCTCCAGGTCTGGTACTGAGTATCTGCCTGGTTTACATAGGGAGATATGTTTCCAGAATAACTTAGGGTTTTCCTTGGCAATTTTGGCCAGATGTTTTTTGTAGTTTACAGTGAGTTTCTGCGTTTCTTTTCTGAGGAGATTCCTGGCAATTTTGTACTTCTTGTATACTGTTGTTGGTTTTTGTTTCACAAACTTCTCCCAAAGTTTCTACTTCCTATTGCATAGTTTCTTGATTTTTGGGGTGGGGAAAGGTAGAGTTTTTGGTTTCTTTTTCCATTTCATGCTGGTATGTTTGGCTAGGCTCTCTAGTAGGGTATTTTTTAGGATTAGCCATGAAGCTTCCACATAATCTGAGATCAGAATTTCCAGATTGGCATCTATCAGCTCTTCCACCATCATATTGTAATTACTTAAGGATTGCTTAGTATATTTTGATGGTTTGGAGTTGAGTTGTATAGATGAGAGGACTGGCATGTGGTCACTTGAGCCAATCAGACTGAGAGTCTGTGTCCTGATCACCCTTTCTGGGTCATTGGTTATGACTAGGTCAAGTGTTGAAGGATTTTGTCCCGGACACATTCTTGTGGGCACAGTTACTGTTTGGTACAGAAAATTATGAGCAAGGACTTGAATTAGTGGGTTTTGTTGAAGGCTTGGCATGGTCATACCTTGGCCATCTATCCAGAACATGTTTGGGAGGTTGAAGTCCCCTGTCATGAGCAAAGTTGCCTTTGGGAAGTTGCATAGTATGAATTGCATCATTTCAGCAATTGCTATTTGAGAGGACAGCTGGCGTAGACTACTGGGGCTCCTGTAAATTGAGCTTAGGACAAACATTTTGTTAGGTAGGGACAGGGATACCCAAGTGGCTTCAACCCAAGGTAAGTAAGAATTTGGGACAGAAATTTCTCTTACCTGGAATTCCTTGGAGGCCAGAACAGCAACTCCTTTTCTGCAGTTTGGATTGGACAGATTGCTGAAGATGTTGTATCCAGTGGGGCAGATTGAGTCATCTGTCAGTTGAAATCTGGAATTCTTAGGGCTAATTTCTGTCAGAGTTGCAAAATCTATCTGACTTAATTTGAGCACTGTTGCCAGTTCTGGTATCTTATTGGTGATAACATCAATGTTAGCTGTCATAATGTTTACAAGTTTTTGGGTGTGTCTAGGCAACTTTTGGTTATGCACGCTATTGTTCTCACTTAAAGTTGAAGTGGGTGAATTACAGCTGAGGTACACAGCTGCTATTGAGGGACAATGCAGAGGGGCATGGGGATGTAACTGTTAATTTACTGTTTTTACTTTCACAAAAGTTTACTGTTACATAGTTATTATCACTCACAAATAGACTATTTACAGGGGGGCTGAGACAGTAAGAGGTAGTGGCTATTTTTCCATGCTCAAGCAGCCTGCCATTGGAATTGCTTGAGTTTGCCCGTTTTTTGTGATTTTTCCTTTTCTAATCACTAGGTCTGTTTCTCTGTTCGCCTGTCTGTTCTTCATCTCCTCCAAGAGGGTTTTTCTGGCATTGCAATCTTCTTTGGAGCTGTCACTATAGAATTGAATTGTGTGTTTGTGCTGGTAGGAGGCATCCAGGATAAGCTTCTTTTCATTAAAGCTGGCTACCATGAATAGGACTGGTGGGTATCACAGAGTTGTCCAGCCATGGGGGATGAGGCTGGTAGTCTCTTCACAGTGAAAACTTTGGTTGCTATTTTGTAGGTATCCTGGAAATATTTGGCAAGGAAGTCTTCATCACTTGCTTGGATCAGAATCCTGTATCCGACAATGTTGAGTTTGCATTGCTGCCTATTTTGCTTGCTTCTGACTGTGCAGTGTATGTGTTCATCTAGTGCATCTGGTGCAAGCCCTGTCACTTGTGCAGTGATTGCAGAGTCAACAATCGCTTTTACCTTGCTAATATTGCATTTTCTGGCAAGTTCCTTGTGAATCTCTTTGAGGCCCTTGTTGACATTAGACAATATGATAGCAATGTCCTCATATACTTCTGTTTTGAAAGATTCAATAGCTTTGGTTAGGGTGTTGGCATTGCACACAGGTTTGTTTAAGATGCACCAGGGGCAGGTCCATTCACATTTCATAGTGCAATTCATTTTCCCTAGCAGGACATACTGTTCATTGCTTAATCCTAGGCACTTGATACAGAACCAGTTGGGGCAATTGTCACAATTGATGGCTTGTGAATTCTCGTCCAGGCGTTTTGTGCATCCTGGGCACTTATCCTGTCCTTTTACAGGGCTCTCACATTGTCCCTTTTTTGGTGCCATTTTGACTGGATGGTTTCTTTTACACGTGGTAACACTGGCACTTTAGGGAATTTCACTTTTAATGTAGCAACGCCCTCTTCACCACATTCAATATCCAACAACAACAAACAAGAGGCTATAACAGTAATTTCTTTTCCAGTGATATATGTCCAAAAAGTGTCTAGGTTCTTTATTATTCTATTTTTTGTTAGGCTATAACTATTTCACTTTGCATCCATTATTTTTTACATCACTATCAGGAAACTATTTACAAGTGAGGGTTAGCCTATATTGTTTTGTGAATTTTGTTTTCACAGTAATTTCTTTTCCAGTGATGTATGTCCAAAAAGTGTCTAGGTTCTTTTTTATTATAATTATTTTCATGTTACATCCACCATTTTTTACATCACTATCATCATAATGATAGTCATCACTTTTGTTCTTATCAAACAGTTTGTGGTAACAAACTGTAGTAAGGAGCAACCCAGCTCAATAGTAACCAAAACTCTAAAAAATGGAATTTTGATACCAATAGTTACATCAAAAGAATCGCATTTTAATGCTGATTTTAAATATATAAGTTTCATCAAGATTAGTCTTACCCATCAAAAGTTACAAGCCTGAGAAAATTTGCCTCATTCTAGAAAATAGGGTGAACACCCCCTAAAAGTCATACAATCTTAACGAAAATCACACCATCAGATTCAGTGTATCAGAGAACCTGATTGTAGAAGTTTCAAGCCCCTATCTACAAAAATATGGAGTTTCACATTTTTTTGCCAGAAGACAAATCACAGATGCATATTTATTTATTTATTTTTTTCCCAGGGGTGATTGTATTGCCTCAGTGGTCCTAGAATGTCGTGAAAGGGCTCATTCCCTTTCACGAGTGACCAAAAAAATTGGAGGGCACCTAGGCCCCCTCCCACGCTCATTGTTCCCCAAAGTCACCAGATCAAAATTCTTAGATAGCCACTTTATTCATCATAGTCGAAAAACCTTATAACTATGTCTTTGGGGACAACTTACTTCCCTGCAGTCCCCATGGGAGGGGCTATAAGTTACAAACTTTGACCTGTGTTTACATATAGTAATAGTTACTGGGAAGTGTACAGACGTTTTCAGGGGGATTTTTTTTTTGTTTGGGAGGAGAGTTGAGGGGGGGTTACGTGGGAGGATCTTCTCATGGGGGAAGAGACTTTCAATAGAGGGGGCACAGGATTTTCTAGCATTATTTAAAAAAGCAATAAAAAAATAAATATGAAAAGCTTTTTCTACTGAAAGTGAGGAGCAGCATTAAAACTTAAAACAAACAGAAATTATTATGCATATGAGGGGTTTACCTCCTTGTAATACCTTGCTCTTTATGCTAAAGTGTCTTTAGTAATTTCAACTATTTATTTTACGGCCTTTGTGATTCAGGGTCATTCTTAAGGAATTGGGACAAAATTTCAGCTTTAGTGTAAAGAGCAAGGTATTGATGAGGGGTGAGCCCCCTCATATACGCAATAAAAACATACGAATATAAAAGTTCGTTACGTAAGTTAATTTGTAAGTTATGTATATTTTTTACTTATGAAAATGTTCAAAAAAAATTTAAAGTTATAGTTGCCTTTTTAAGTAATCAAAAAATTGGTGGGCAACTAGGCCTCCTTCCTCGCTCCTTTTTTTTCAAAATCTTCTGATTAAAACTATGAAAAAGCCATTTAATTAATATGCAAATTTTGTTTATAAATAAAATTAATATGCAAATTTTGTTTTAATTATTTATGTGCGGTGAGCCAAGATCAAAACCTGCATTAATTCAAAAACGTCCAGAAATTAAACAAAAAAAAACAAGTTTTTTAAATGAAAGTAAGGAGCAACATTAAAACTTAAAACAAACAGAAATTACTATATATATCAAAGGGCTTTTCCTCCTCAACGCCCTCCTCTTTATGCTAAAGTTTTTTACTGTTTTAAAATGTAGAGTTAAGAGAAAGAGTCAAACTTTAGTGTAAAGAGCAGGGCATTGAGGAGGAAAAGCCCCTTTGATATATAGAGTAATTTCTGTTTGTTTTAAGTTTTAATGTTGCTCTTTACTTTCATTTAAAAATAACTTTTTTTGTTATTTTCATAAGGATGAGTTTCTAGGTTGGTTCATGCTTCAGCTTTGAAATTTAAAGACCTTTTTATCTGGGCTCTCCTACATATGAAACTGGGATATTCCCAGGAGGAATTATTGACCCAGCAGTGTCAGATCACCATGATAAGTATGTCTTCTATCATGATGTTACATTTACCAACATTTTATCACTGTTGCCAAACATCTTACAGCAGGTTGGTGAACATAAAGGCCTACATAACCAAAAAGTTGACAGTTGTTGGACCCATCTTCTGATATGTAACAAGGATAGGAGCAATACTAATTTGAAAAGTGTCATAGGTGGTAGTCTCATTTATGTCATAAGGGAGAGCAAATATAGAATACAGTTTTTCCAAATAAAAAAATGTGCTGAACCAGCATCAGAAATTGATGCTGGAGAGAACTCTCATTGCTAAACCAACCATCAAAGATGCACTGAACCCAAACTGTAAAAAATTTAATTGAATACCATCTTCTATGAGATTTTGGTTTTTGGTCCTATGCAAGGTCTACCCAATTAGGATATAAGAAATATCTTCAAAGCTTAGCTGCTAAGAAAGCTGAAGAGATTAAAGAAGAAGAGCATTATGCATTGAAAGAAAGCCTCAAAAATGATCTCAAAGCCATATTGATCTATCAAGAATTAATATATATATATATATATATATATATATATATATATATATATATGTATATATATATATGTATATATATATATATATATATATATATATATATATATATATATATATATATATATATATATATATATATATATATATATATATATATATATATATATATATATATATATATATATATATATATATATATATATATATATATATATATATATATATATATATATATATATATATACATATATATATACATATATATATATATATATATATATATATATATATATATATATATATATATATATATATATATATATATGTATATATATATGTATATATATATATGTATATATATATATATATATATATATATATATATATATATATATATATATATATATATATATATATATATATATATATATATATATATATATATATATATATATATATATATATATATATATATATATATTGGTACCGGGGTTCTAATATGCAATCAGAATCTTGAGATTGTTGAGGCCTGATGTATCTCTAAGTTTTGGTTTAATTTATGGTGTGATAATTGCAAGCTGAGGTCTGGTGTCATTAATAAATTATTAAGAAAGTTTCTAAAGGTGATGATAATATTTGTGGTATGAATTTGGTCAATGGTAGCCTATATTTGATAGATTATTGAGCTTCAATTTTTCAAATGATATTTGCTACTGGTACCAGACATTTCATGTTGGGCTTATTACCCACCAATAACAATTGCTCATGAGCTATTGAAAATTTTTGAACAGTTAGTCATAGATGAAGTTAATTGGGTTTGTTCTACTCCTGAAATTAGTTCTGGTTTAAGAAGGGTAGAAGCATGGAATATGCGCATTATCCAATGTACAATGTATGGCTTGAGTGTGGCCATAGTGATGATGTATTCATTACTGCAGCTTTAGATGTCAGGCAGGCATTTGATCTAGGTGTACATAGCCACTTGTTGCTTAATGCTCATAACCATGCCTTAAATAAGTCTCTTGTAGTACCTTTGTGTAATTGCATGGGAAATTGAAAGTTCAAGTTAAGAACCCTGTCTCACATGGAAAGAAAATATCCAAGGTTGTTATCTTAGGCAGCACAATAGTGCTGCCTAAGTAAAGAGCAATCTGGGACCTTTGTATCAAAGGAGTTGTCATAGAAACTTCGAAAAGGGCTCATTTGATTGGAACCTTTTCAATAGTCAAAAGTGATGGGATTGCAACTAACCCCCCTTGTATGCCTACTATTTCCCCAAATACATCCAATCAAAATATTGGGATAGCCATTTTGATTAGCGTAGTTAAAATGCATGGAAATTATGTCTTTGAGGATGACAACCCCCTGCCCCCCTCCCTACCAGCCAACAGGGCAAGGGTCTTCTAAGACTTTTTATGGAAAGGATGGTTGTATGAACTCCGAGGGGGCTCATTGGATTCGAAATAAGATGTTCTAGTGCTCTTTTTAAGAGTCAAAGTGGTCAGGGGTAACTACCCCCATGTCGATTTTCCACAAATGCATCCAGTAGAAATTTTGAGATAGTCATTGGTTCAAAAATAGTCCAAAGATCATATAATAAGGCCTTTGGAGTTGACAGAATTCCCAGAGTCACCGGGTAAGGGTTTTAAGTTATGCTTCAGGGGCATATAAGGTTTTTATGGAAGGGATGGTGGTGTGAACTTTAGAAGAGGCTCATTTGATCAGAAATATATGGTTCTAGTTCCCTTTTTAGTCAAATATGATGTGACCAATAGTCCAAAAATCATGTAACAATGTCTTTAGGGTGGAAATGATCCCCTAGAGCCCATGGGCAGGGATTGTAACTTATGCTGCAGGGCATATAAGTTTTTATGGAACTGGTGGTTTTATTAACATTGTATTGGTTGGAAGTCGGAGGTTTTAGTGCCCTTTTAAGAGTCAAAAGTGAATGGAGGGTAATCAGCCACCCCCCTAAGCCTATCATTCCCCAAAACACATGTGATCAAAATTTTAAGAAAGCTATTTTGTTCAGCATTTTTGAAAGGTCCGGTAATTAGGTCTTTGGGCATGTCCACCTCCTCACAGTCCTCAGGACAAGGGCTGTAAGTTGCATGCATGTTCAAACTTCACTTATTTGTTATTGAATTTTAGTATGTATTATTGATAAGGGTATGCATGTTTGAACTTTACTTTCCAAGAAGACAAAGGGCATTCACGTGAGCCTTTCAGAAAATGTCGAGGGGAGCGTTGAGCTAAATCAAAACACATCATGTGTATGGATTGTCAAAAGGGTGTAATACAGGAACAACTAAGTATATTAATTTGGAAAATTCAGGAAATAATAAGGGAGATGATCAAAAAGACAATACCTGCACACCATCAATACTACTACAACTACCACCACTACTACTACCGCACTAAATCAACAGACGCTCTGTGCATGTACATTGTCAAATTTACGTATCTCAAGGATGGATTTGGGTATTAAGTTGAAACATACGGCAAATACTTGAAAGGGAAAGATCATCTCACCAAAGGGCTGTATGTGTACACCACTGCTAATACTATTGTTACTGCTACATTTACTACTACTACCACTACTTGTAAGGCTAGGAGCATTGAGACAAAATTTCAATAAGTATATGAGCATGCAGGTTGTTAAAAGGACATATCAGTAATGTCATGCTAATTACATTAAGCTGAAACTTCAAGGACTTTATGAAAGGGATGTTCTACTGACAACGCTTCAGGAGTGGTTGATGTTATATACTAAGTGAAACTTTCAGCATGTGTTGAAGGGGATGTTGAAGAAACCTTAGGTGCTATTTGCATACTGCTACAACTACTGCTACTATGCAAGCTAAGGGTATTGAAATGAAGCTTTTAAGGAATATTGAGGCAGAGACGAACTAAATCAAAACAAACTACAAGCATGAGGAATTTCAAAAAGGTAATAAAACAATATCTGAAGCAGAACTTCTATTATTAAGATAGACTTTTAAGGGTAAATTGCAGAGGATTTTGAACTAGCCAGAAAGCACTATGTGTATACTTTTAATACTACCACTGCAGTTACAGTAACTAATAACGTTAAGGGCTTTAAGGTGAAAGTAGTTATAGGGAAAGTATAGGATGAGTTTAAAAAAAAAATATGTATGTATGTAGGTTTTTGAAAGGGCATATAAGCAATATCCTAGGCAGCACCACTCTTTAATTACTAGAAATATTATCAAAACTTGCAAAAAAGCTAATTCGAACCAAGATTAAAAGTTCTAGTGACTGTCTAAGAGTAAAAAGAGATTGGAGGGCAAGCAGCCCTTCTCTCAAGCCCATTCATTCTTCAATTACATCCATTCAAAATTTTGAGACAGCCATTTGGTTCAGCATAGTAGAACAGTCTAGCAGCAATGTCTCTGGGGATATTGGGCATGTCAGCCCCCCCGCAATTATGCAACTGGCCCATTATGCTTTAAAACTAAATGCTGGTTTAAAACAAAATCAAAAGGCATTGTGCTTCTGGTTGCCAATAAGACACCTCAGCAATATATCGAGAACGACTGGGAGTAATGAGTTGAAACTTTTGGGGCTACTACTATCACTACTTCTGCTCATACAATTTAAATAAATAAAAAGAGTGTAAGTGTATCCAGTTTGTCAAAGAGCATAGATAGAATCTTTTGGGAATTATATTAAGTTTTATTCTTCAGTTCAACTTCAGGAGTTATGAAATTAAATTAATACCGTTTGTGTAATGATTAAAAATTCCTCCAAAATATAAATAGCAATCCAAACTATGGATTCTCATAGAAAAATTTAATATAAAAAAACAAGTTTTTTCAGCTGAAAGTAAGGAGCAACATTAAAACTTAAAATTAACTGAAATTATTCCATATATGAGGGGGACTGCCCCATGTTCTTTATGCTGAAGCTTTACTTTTTGTTACAATTCTTTAAGGAAGGCTGCTCAACATACAAAGGCCATCGAATCTTAATGAGAAGTGATTTTAAAGAACTTTAAAACTTTAGTATCAACAGGAAGGGGCAGTCCCCTTAATATTTGGGTAATTTCTGTTTGCTTTAAGTTTTAAGGTTGCTCCATACTTACAGTTGAAAAGCCTATTTATTTATTTAATCTCTCACCATGTTTCAAATCATGCGAGGAAATCTGTTTTCCTCCGAAAAAAATTTTAAGTATAGCTGTGAGTTGTCCACCAGGCTTTTCCTAAGTATTATAATATATGTGAAGATCATTTATCAGTATTTTGAGACTTCCTGGCCCTTGGAAAATCTTTTCCATCTTTTCTTGAACTGACCCTGTTATTGGAACACCTTTTCCAACAATAATACCAACCTAATAAATGGGGTAATTTCTGTTTGCTTTAAGTTTTAATGTTGCTCCATACTTACAGTTGAAAAACCTTGTTATTTATTTAATTTCTCACCATGTTTCAAATCATGCCAGGAAATCTGTTTTCCTCCGAAATAATTTCAACTATAGCTATGAGTTGTCCACCAGGCTTTTCCTAAGTATTATAATATATATGAAGATCATTTATCAGTATTTTGAGACTTCCTTGGAAAGTCTTTTCCATCTTTTCTTGAACCGTTCCTGTTGTTGGAACACCTTTTCCAGCCATAATATCTACATAACGTACACAATTAAGCGGACTAATAATACATTTTTAGGTTCTACACCCTACCCCATCCCCTCCCCCCAATGTACTTACAAATTGCTCTAGTTCCCTCGGCATGTTGAATCGCCAAGACTGAATGCAAAACAGACACAATCCATTATGACAATGTTAATTAAACCTTTTTGTTTGTTATTTGTGCCTAATTTATTCCAAATTTGCCATCCATGATATTGATCAGACTATGTAAATGCTAAGAATGCTATTTTAAGGAATCTAAAGGAAAGCAGGCAATGCCTGTTCTATGGTCTGAAAGTTTCATATTTCTGTCAAATATCTCTTTCCTTCCATTGCTTGAAAAATATAAATAAAGTGCTTCCCATCCCTTTGGCATTTCTTGTACAGTACAAAAAAAATCGTATTCAAAGAAAACATACGTATATAAAGGAGTGAAGAAAAAAAAATATTGTGATGCCAAATTTCATGCTGAATAAATGTACAAGTTTTGGGTAGTTTAACTCTTGTTTTTAACGTTTTAATTTTTATATTTGTAGTTCCTCTGATTCAGAAAGCAGTGTTCAAGAAGTGCAAGAGGATAAAATTGAACTCAGTAAAAGACAAGTTAACAGTGATAGTGAGGATTCAGTTTCCAGCAAAGAAGCCCATAAAAAGTCTAGAAAACTGAAAAAGTCTAAGAAAAGACTAAAGAAGGCTGAAAAGCATA
>NW_027062698.1:1189997-1202918 GCF_032884065.1 Artemia franciscana
AAAAGCAGAAGAAGAAACATAAGAAGCATAGACATGCTTCTAGTGATGAAAGTGATAGCTTGCAAAAAAAGCATAAAAAGAAGAAAAAGAAAGAGGCAAAGAGGAAGGCAAGTGATTATGAAAGTGAAGATGAAACTCCCAAAAAGAAGAAAAAATTGAAAGATGAAAACAAACATAAAGCTGGGAAGAATCATGATGTCAAAAGTCTTATTGATACAATAATCAAAGAAGCTGACGCCAATGAAAACGCAAATGGTCACACAAATGGTGAAGCAAGCAGAGAAATGTCAGTTGAGGATAGGGAACTAGAGGAACTTATGAGGCAAAAGGTTTGTACCTTAAAATACCACTGTATACTATAATTAAATAAATTTATGCTTAAAGAAATTGAGCTTCAATAGATTTGTCTTCTTTTCTTCTTTTTTTTAGCATGATAGGTGAGGTTTTTGGAAAAACTTGTGCAACTCTATTTATCGAATCTCCAAGCTTTAAGTACCAGACCCATCGAGTGACTCTAATTTTGCAAGCATTCAGAAAGTTTTTTCCCTCCCCCTCTTCCATTAAAGAAAGAATAACCAGCTAAAAATTCCAAAAATTAGCTAAATAGAGACTGATTGGCTGTTAAACACAAGGTTTTCGAGAAGGCAGTCAAAGATTAATTGATATGTAATTTTTTAAGAACAATTATTGACTTTTAAGGAATGAACTGGTTTTTTTTCTGTGTAACGTTTTTTGAAGTTGGCACATTCTGTAAGCCCAATATGCTGTTAGTTCTCAACCTATATCTTTTATACATCTTTTTTTTCTGCAAAATAACAGATGGCTAGGATAGGCTAACCATTGCTTTCCCCCAGGAAGTTATTTTTAGATGGATATATAGTGCTTAACGAGTATGTTTTCTCAAGCATATATTTTCAGACATTTTCTTCTTCAAGTAATTAGAGTTGGCTGTATGACAATATATTTGTCTTTGTTGTGAAAAATTCGAGAATTCTTCACAAGGAACTGACTGGATGTGCCTATAAAAATGTGTTGGATAGTCTAAGATGCACTTGACAATGAAGTATAGCCTAATGACTAGCAGTTATTTTTTCTAACCCTAAGTTTCCTAATAATTTATATCTAGGCCCTGTGATCTCATCTTTTTTTAATCCATTAATTTTCTTTTCTTGGAAACTGGAAAGGTAGTTTTCGTTTTTTCTTGGAGAATTTTTTTTGCAAAGTGTCCCATATTTTAGATGGAAGGCTTGTTTTGTTATCTATGTTGTTTAACTTTTAGCTACAGCATTTTCCTTTCTTATTTACCTTTTCATGTTGAAATAGTCCAGTGAGGTTCACTCCTCACACAATTTTTCTTCTTCTTTAGATTTGTTTTATGGAAAACAGGTCGTTTGGGGTTGGGGTGGCAGGATGTCACAAAGAGCAATTTAAGGAAAAATGGGAATTTCCCTGGAGGGTGTAAAGAGGGAGGCTTAGAGTAGATTGGGATGGAGGAGTGTGTAGCTGTGTTGGCCTAAGATTGCTTGGTGCTGTGGTAAGTCGTTAGTAGTAGTAGTTGTAGTACTGTGTGACCCATCTAGATTAAAATTCTTGTCAAATCCAAAGATTAATTTTCTGGAAAAAAAAAACAATAATAATGGCTTCCTTCTGATTACCCCCTCTTACAGTGTGTCCCTCTATAAAATTAAGTATTTTCCTTTAAAATCATTTTATTCTATTTAGTATTAAATATAAAAAAACAGGTTTTTTTTTAACTGCAAGTAAGGAGCGACACTAAAACTTAAACGAACAGAAATTTATTCTGTATATGAAAGGGGTCGTCCCCTCTGCAACGCCTCTCTCTTCGCGCTAAAGTTTGACTCTTTCTCTCAACTCTACTTTTTAAAACAATAAAAAAAATTTGCGTAAAAAGTGAGGCGTTTTGGAGGGGACAACCCCTTTCATATACGGAATAATTTCTGTTCGTTTTAAGTTTTAGTGTTGCTCCTTACTTGCAGTTAAAAAACTCTTTTGTTTTATTTAATATCTGAACTTTTTGAATTAATGTATGTTTTGATTTTGGCTAACTGCACTCAGATTTTGTAAACTTTTGAACTAGATTGCTCTTAGTAATGCTGGCAGCAATTCCATTTTAAATTTCACTGGTAAGTATTCAATATTTTGCTTTAAAGATGTTGTATTGATTGGGATTCAGGTGGGCACCAAAGCGTTGTCAGTAGACGTGCTACTGATGAGCCATTAATGCTTGTATTATTTACATCTGACTTCTGTATAGTTTTTTCTGAAAGGAAGATGTTGTATTGATTGGGATTCAGGTGGGCACCCAGCGTTGTCTGTAGACATACTATTGATGAATCATTAGATCTTGTATGATTTGCATCCGACTTCTGTATAGCTATTTCCGAAAGGAAAAAGTATTTTCTGAAATAATTTTTCAATTGGACCCTTGCAGAATGGTTAAATAACGGTCGAATCACTTTGGTTATGTATCTACCTTTTTACAGTTACTAAGTTTTAAATTCAAAGCTTCCAACATTTTTCAACAACAAAAAACAAACTAAACATGCAATGAATTTGAGGCCTATTGCTCTATTGGTTCAATCCCTGCTGTTACCAACAATTGATAGTAAAAAAAAAAAGTGATTCTAACTGTTTATGGAAACCTAAATATATATATATATATAATGTGTCTAGAGCCAGACGAAAAGAGGATTTCCCCAAATAGGTCGGTAGGATCTTGTAAAGAAAGATTTAAGGGAAATGGACAGTTCTTGGGAGGGTATAAAGATACCCTCATTGGGTATTGAATGGACATTGAATGGATTGTGATGGAGAAGTGTGCGCTGTGTTGGCCTCAGTTAGCTTGATGTTGCAGTGAGTTGTTAGTAGAAGTAGTAGTGTCACTATCCTGATCTGTTGATGGGGAGATAGGTGGGATCATCTCCCTTCCTGAAAAGGGTCTAGAAGAGAACCTAACAAAATCCAAGAATAGGTAAATCATTTTCAAAGTAGGGTGTGTATCTTCTTTATCAATTATCTCTGATGTTGTTTTTTTTTTTTCATTTTATTTGTTTGGTAATTTATAATGCATATCTTTATCTAAATTTTTCTGTATCAAGAGTTTATTTTGTTGTTTTTTTGTCACACAAGGGGAAGTTCCATGAGATCGATTCCGTTTGTAAGTGAATTGCATTTTGAAAGAAGCTCTAGCATTAGTGGTCAATGCCGTGAATTTTCTTTGGGGTGGGTATGAGCAGTGTCGGCAACTCATTTTTAAACTATCTTGGTAAATGCAGATCATTTTAAACCCAAGACAAAAAAAATACAAAAACAAAAAGACTAAAAAGTAGTTTCTGGCAATATTTTCTTGAAACGTCCTTTGGACTTATTTTGCAAGGATTCACCCTATATGCTCTCTTGTAATAGAAATCCAGTCTTGGTTTACATTTTTTACCCATTTATAAACTTTAAATGATAATGGCTGTGTGTGTCCCTATCTCCTGTATCTACTTTGTATGTGGGTATAATATGGGTATATTTTCCATTAATTTGAAGTAACTTTGCAGGCGCTACTACAAGCCCAAATTGGTGCCTTTGAGTCTGATGAGGAAAGTGTTGTATCAACTCCTCTTAAAGAAAAAGTACATGCTAAAAAATTGTCCAAATCGGAGGAAAAAGAAAAGCGAGATGAATCCCAGTCAGAGAAAGTCTCTCCTAGAAAAGATAAAAGTAAGAGAGAAAAAAGTAAGGAAAGAAGAAAAGATGAAGCGAAAACAAAAAAGAAACCTGCAAACGATATAGTTGTAGTTGAGGAAAAGAGGGCAAAGGAAGAAAAAAGATATCGACATGAAAGTGAAGAACGTGTTGTAGTTGTATCTAAAACGGACAGGCCAAAGTCGCCAAGACGACCTGATTCTCGAGAAAGAAGATTTAACACAAAGGATCAGTATGACCGAGATAGATTTGATCGCCGTGAACGTGATAGACCCTATGATTATAGGGATAGACGGGGAGATTATCACCGAAATAGAGGGGATCTAAGGCAAAGAGGATATGGATATGATAGATATCGGGGTGGAAGAGGAGATGGTAGAAGGTACGATAGAGGAGATGATAGACAACGAAGGGATTATGAAAGGTAAGCGGATTTTTTCAGCAAAGATTATTTATTTAAAAGTAACTTATTATCAGCCTTTGAACACTTCTTTGACTTTTAGCATCTATGTAAGCTTGTGTTTGCATCGATTTAGTGATGAGTCTTATTCAAATCATTATTAGGAGCATAGAATAAAAAGTTGATGAAATTAAAAATTAAAGTTTTTTGGCATTTCAATTAAGCATGTTTGACCTAAAAAAGACATGACGAATTAGTTTTTGCTAGAATTTTTGATGAACTTTGGGGTTTCTCCTTTCTAAGTAATGATATTAGAAAGTTATCCCACAGCAAGAAAATAAATTTATGAGCTAAGAGAAATAAAACTGTATATTTAACACTGGTCAATGCTCTCTGAAAAACTGATGAACGTGTATCGTGTCAGGTTTTTAGAACATAAATTTTGAAGGAAATTAATCCATTTTTAAAATTTTGAGAGATGTGCGAATTGTCCGTTGCGTTACCCAATGGAAGATAATCGGATAATGACTGCTCAAAAAGAAGTAAAACATGATTCATTGAAAAAACGTTCTTGGTCCAAAAGTGGGCCTCTGGCCCCTCTTCCCCTTTCTCCCTCCTATGATTGCTTTTGGCAAAGAGGCAGGCATATACCATAGCTTAGAGCCAGAATCATGCAAATATCTTTAAGATTGAAATATGTAAGATTGAAGAGCCAAAGTAGGACATGGGTATCCCCTCTCCTCCCACTCCATCCTATTGCTAATTGTTTAGGAGACAGGCAGGCATGTTGCACCTTTTTTGAAGTGGAATCACATACAGATGGAAAATCTGTATTGACGGAGACACAAACTGGACCCTTAGGTCTTTTATCCCCCCTTTCCCTCCTCAGCCTGTCCAATGCTAAATTCTTAACAGTCGGATATGCTTTTTACTCCTTATTGGGAAGGATTCACACAGTAATTTTCAATCTTATAATCAGTGAACAACCCCTCCCCCGCCAGGGCGTTGCTAGAGGGCAGGGGGCAAATGTCCCACAGGAGAAATGGGTAGGAAAATCGGCTCTAATTTTGCCCCCCCTCAAGGATTTTGAAGAAATTACGCCAATAACAACCCCCCCCCTCCCCAACAACTCACATGCTTTCACCACCTCCAATTTGGTAGAAGAAAAGTAGACATATTGCAGCTTATTTGAAGTGGAATCACACATGAT
This sequence comes from Artemia franciscana, assembly GCF_032884065.1. Lineage (NCBI taxonomy): Eukaryota > Metazoa > Arthropoda > Branchiopoda > Anostraca > Artemiidae > Artemia > Artemia franciscana. Next base: position 1,195,322 of record NW_027062698.1, read on the forward strand.
TTTGTATCTGCATAGATTTAAAATGGAGACATTACTTCTCCATCGGCATTTTTGATGTTTGTAAAGAGCTTAAAAATAAATTATTATTATTATTATTGATGGATACATGGAGAACCGAAATGAGACAATTGTTCATTCAAAATATTTCTCCTCCAACTTTTGAATGAGGAATTAGGCACATACGACCTTGTTTGTATAAAAAATATATAATGGTTTCAATCTGTATAATTTCAGGTACAACATCGGTCCAAGTTCTCTTAAAGATGCCCTCCCCTACACTGTAAGAATTTTTTTGTTTATATGATTGGAAGCACAAGGTGGACTCACGAATCCTTCAATATCGTCTCCTGTTGTTAACTTTTCAGGAGCGTTGTAAGGAGGTACTTTTGTTTTACTAGTTGGTTGAAATTCATTGAGCAAGCACCCTACATCAGGAACATGAGAATGATGATTTTCAGAGGCTTTTTTTCCTTCCTCTACCTCGATTCTGCTTGAAATTAACAGTGCTAGTATTTTGGGGGGCAAGGGAACAGAGCAGATGGATTTCCAGAGGCACTTGCCACTTATGAGTCCTATCTCTCTTATGTACTAAAGTGCTCACATTCACTTGAAGTTTAATAAGAGGGTACTTGCAACCCAGGAGATGAAATTTCTTTTGCCTATTGAAATTAACAGCCCAGGTACTAGATGGCTTTACAGTTCTCATTCGCTGGGAGGATGACTCCTCTGTTGCAAAGAATGACTTGTAAGCTAGAATCGTAAAGCTTGTTTTCTCTTCAGTGACAAGGGTTTATTGGGGGTTGCAATGACCACTATTACTGCAGGTTTGTTAGCTACCAGTGTTCGCAACTGTGAGTACCATACTCCAACATATATTACCATGTGAGGATGTTAGGGCCCATTTAAGAAAGTCCTGCTACGGATACAAATAATTCGTTCAAAGTCTACTTCTTCTTATTGGCCAACATTTTCAGCCTTTGATTTCCCAGCCATATATCAGCAAAAGAAGACCACTACTCTGATAATCCACTACTACTGACCCTACTGAAGACCACTACTGAGACTCGTCTCTGACCACTTTCCCCCAACCTAGCTTGGGTTAAGGAATAATCACTCATAATGTATATTGGAAAAATCACTTTTAATTATCTAGCCAAAAAAAGGACTAAAACATGAACTAGCTTCAAAACACATACACGAAAACAAAGTAAACTTGCCTCTTTTGGAAAGGGATCAGGGAAAAGTAGCTGTCGTGTTTTTCTTTTTCGTAAGTCAATTTGCCAACATCCGCGGAATAAGGCCAGTGAAATCCAATTAAGACTGCTAGCATGGTGATTCACACTTAAGAAATGTTCACAAAGAATATCAATGCATTAAGCCAGTGTATTTAAGCTTTAAAAATTGAGACACTTAAAGAGCAGCAAAACGTTAAATGTTCAAGAGCAGCAAAACATTATATGTTCAAGAGTTCCAGTTCCAAAAATTGTAGGGAGGTATATGGACTAACAACAAGTCCTTTCACCTCTTTGACTTCTTCTTCAGAAAAACTAGCTACTGGAAGCGCTATTCTCCTCCAGTCTGCGAACAATGGATATATACGATTATGAACAATAATACACTGTTATTGATTGTGGGAAGTGCGAGTACCTGAGCTACCTGTCCCCAGCAGTTTAAGGCACTAGGCCGGCCGGTACCAATACGGCTCTTCCTACTCATTCCCGCTCTCTTCTGCACAATCATGATAATCGTGCATAACTATGCACGATGATTCTGCAAAACTATGGATAAATCGCGTCCCTTTAAAAATTGACTTCTTCAAGCTTTAATCCTTATTAAACCATATTTCTCTTCTTTAAGGTATCAATTGCTGCCTTAAATATCTTACGATCAATTTCCCATGGCAGGTTAGAATCCAGGATAGCTGTATAAGTATTTGGAATCTTAGCCAAGGAGTAGAAACGCTTAAGAGCAACAGTCTCCTCACTCTGAGCCTGGCAATCAAATAAAATATGCTGGATTGTTTCCTCTGTTGAAAAGCAGATTCGGCATAAAGGGGAATGATGTAGCTTCCAATTAAATAACAAGCTATTTAGAAGTAGGGCACCTGATTTCAGCTGGTAATATAGCACTGTATTTAATCTTGTATGAAATGGAGATAACATTAATGTACTGTGATTAACTTTGGATCTTTGCCTGATTTGCGTGAATTGAGGTCAGAGGAAGGACTAGGAGATAACATGGAAGCCTTTGCTGCTAGAGAATCAGCCATATCATTATATTTTATACCTTTATGACTAGGAACATGTTGAAAATAAACTTCATTTTCCTTGATCTTAAGATTAAGAAGCTGTCTTCTAATATTATATAAATCTTTGTCATTAGCAATTCTGTTAATATTTTGGATCAGTAGTAATGCTGATTTAGAGTCGGAGAGACAGAGTATATTTTCAAATTCAATGTTATAATTTATAAGAGCATCCAAGGCCAGGCAGATGGCACATAATTCAGAAGACAAGATAGAACATCCCAATGGGAGAGGAGAATAAATATTCAAATTCAGGGATGGGATACATGCTCCTGCTCCAGATCTTTCCCTCTGGACGGATCCATCAGTATATATTTTTCTATAGTTGGGGTAAGCCTTTGAGATGTGTTAAGCCAAAATAGTCTGGATCTCATAATTAGGAATCAAATCTTTACTAATAGAGATAAGTTCTACTTGACAGCTTGGAGGACTCGTTTCCCATGGGGGGGGACTCAGTAAAGGGATATGCATAAAGCGAATGTTGATTCCAGTTTGGGACCTCCAGTTGAAACTGATTCCATGATGAATGGGCATTGGGACAGGCTGACTTCTCAGCAAAGGTATGTGCATATACAGCATGCTTGGCTCCATAAGCCTGGATTTGCGAGAAATACTTTATCCTTAGACTAGATGCTCTTTCACTTAGGGACACGAATCCCGACAGTGTTCTTAGCTTTGACAGAGGAGTATGCTTATGCACACCCAAAGCTATTCGAATAGCAGAATTTTGTAAAGATTCAAGGATTTTGAATGAGGATGGGGGATGAGCTGAAAATATTTGAATCCCATATTCTATATTTGAACGAATATATAATTTGTAAAAATCCAAAATAATTTTTGGGTGACATCCCCACTTACTTCCAGCAAGTCTTTTTAGAATACAAAGTCTCTGAATAATCAGAGATTTCAAAGAATTAATATGTTCATGCCACTGCATTTTAGAATCCATTAATAAACCAAGTAACTTCACTGAATTGCAATATGGGATCTCCCTTGAGAAAATTGTCAGTGGATTAGGAGGATCTAGAGTACCATTAGTACATATAATGGCTTTAGTTTTACTGATTGATATTGGGAAGCCAAATGCTAAAGAGAATCTCTGGACTAGACTTATATCCTGTTGAATAAGGCTTTGAAGAAGGCTAATATCCCTTCCTGACTTCCAAATGATCAAATCATCTGCATAAAGGCCAAATGATGCATGAGATACTTGAAATTCAGAAACATACAAGTTGAATAGAAGAGGACTCAATATTGCACCTTGAGGAAGTCCTCTCGTAATGGGGCATTGCTCACTTCTAAACTGATTTACTTGAACGTAAAAATATCTATCAGTTAGAAAAGACTTTATAAAACTTATAAAAGGATACGGGAAGTCAAGATTTATTAGGATTTCCAATAATTTATTGTGGACTACATTTCCATAGGCATTCGACCAGTCAAACAGAACAGCCATTGTGACGTCTTTTTTTGAGAGAGTTACAAACATCAATTTCTAGCCGGGTAATGTTATCTAAAGAGCTATGTCCTTTTCTGAAACCTGTTTGTTCACTAGGAAAGAGATTGTTGACTTCAGAAAACCACTCAATTCTTGATAAGACAAGCCTTTCCAGAACTTTACTAAAGGAAGGTAATACTGATATAGGACGGTAAGACTTGAGATCATTAGATGAATAAGAAGGTTTTAAAGCTGGGAATACCTGAGCAATCTTCCAGGCATCTGGGAACTTTTGACTTGACCAAATAAGATTATAAAGACTTAAGAGGGCTGTATGAAACACCTTTGGGGACTCAAGAATCCACTTCATATAAATACCATCATAATCTGGGGAAGACTTGATGTTAAGAGAATTAAGTGCTACACAAAATTCATCTTGGGAAAAAGGTTTCATCAGAGTACCCTTATAAGAACAGGTAAGAGGGAGATTACAAAAAGGAGGTCGACTGGGATGAAAATCTGAGCAATCGTTTTTAAAAACACTGGTAAACAGATCTGCCTTCTTTTTATCTGATACAATTTTATTCAGATTTTATCTGATATCCATCCTGAATGATATCATATCTACGGTCATCATTAGGCTGCTTTCCACTATTTAGTTCGCTAATGAAATTATGGACCTTTGAAATTGGGGTTCTAAAACTTATACTTGAGCTGAAGTTCAGCCATGTACTCTGTTTAGCTCTCCTACAAATTAGTTTCACCTTAGCACATGACTGCTTATAAAAGATTGCTGTTAACTGAGATGGGTGCTTTTGAAACATTTTACGAGCTTTTCTTTTTGTCAGAACTGCAACCCTACACTCATCATTCCACCAATTTTTGGGTCTTTTGGAGCCATTGTAAAAACGTACCCTAGTCATTGGAATTGCCGATTTAGCTGACTCCAGCAGGATTGATCTCAAATTAGACTCAATGGCATTAATATCATAATGAGGAGAAACAAAGGAAAAATCTACTTCATTTAATATCTCACGAAAAAGGGACCAATTACCTTTGGAGTTGATAAATGTAGGGACGTAGGGTTTGGGAGTGTAGCATAAATCTTGAAATGATGTAAGGATTGCACGATGATCAGATTGAAGAGACGACACCTTTACCATCTGAACTAAATCATAATATGAAGAAGGACCTAGAAGCAAATCTATAGTTGAGAAAGAGTTAGAAGAAATATTATACCTGGTCTGAAAGTCAAATGGAGTGAAAATCAAGGTGTCAGGAAAATTGGACAATATGTACTCAATTCCTCTTCCTGCTTTGTTGCTACCTGCTGATTGTTCCCAGAGAGGACTGTGGGCATTAAAATCACCAAAAATAAAGGTATTATTACCTGATAATTCTGTTTCCAAGATACTTTGGATGTCCTTACTCCCACATGGATTATAAAAGGATTTTATGGCAAGATGGTTACCATTAGCTAAGGTAATTAATATGCCTACAACATCTATTTCATCCCTGTAGATAGTTTAGGGTTGAGGGGAATGTTGGATTGAAACATGAACAAAAATTGCCACACCCCTTAGTTGATCTATCCTTCCTGTAGCACTTGTACCCAGGCATTTTGATTTTCTTGTACTGATGAAGATTAGTCTCTTGTAGACAAATAATTCCAATTCTCTTATCATTTGCACATTGGATAAGATCAGCAAGTTTATTTGAATTTAAAGAGACGCAATTCCATTGTAGGATCTGCAGCTTAGTTAACATAGGAAGGGTTGAATAGGTGACATGCATGATATTTTGAGAGAATGGATGATAATTCTGTTCCTATTTCATTGAAAATAGAATTGGAAAAGTAGTATTCTGTAATTTCTTTTGTTATACTGGCTTTTTTATCTTTAGCCATATTTGATTGTAATATTAGGTCCACTGATGCAACATATTTAATTAAATTAGTAATATGAGGTCCAACTCTATCTTGCATAGTTATGGCTTGAGTAGAAATATTAGGAAAAGCTGCCACTCTTTCAGACCAAGATTTAGGATTAGTTTTAGGATTGTTGAGAGATGGACTAGCTTCAGCCACCTTGGGATGCTCCTTAGCCAATGGAGGGTAAGAAGTCTCAGTAGGAGGTATGAGTGCCTGATTTGGGTGGTTCTTGTGGACCTGTAGCCAGGGTTTTTGAGGAAGGGCTAAATTCCCTTCTTTGGCCTCATTAACTCTTGGACCTGATGGTACTTTGGACCGCTTGGCCAGCTCCATTGCAGCTATTGGGAAAGGAACATTTTCTTGAAGAGCAATCTTTAAAACTTTAGCTCGTTGAACATATTTAGGACATGAATTGTGATCTGTTGATTGATGTCTACCATCACAGTTTGTACATTTAGGCACTTCAGTGCATCTCCTTTCTGTAGACAAGGAGTGATTACCAAGGCAATTAGGGCACCCTGGCACAGAAGAAGAACAATACTTAGATGAGTGACCAAGCTTAAAACATTTTGAGCATTGAAGAGGTTTTTCTTGGTATATTTTATGAGCTTTTTGCTGACCAAAAAGGAATACCGGGTCAAATTGGGAACTAGCAGGTAAGATAAAGAGGACACTCTTACTGCTTCTTGTTCCCTTAGAATCTAGTTTGCCCATACGATGAACATCCAGAACCTCCAGCATTTCCCCCTTATTGTTCATAAGGCCATCTTTCAAGTCGTCATTTGACAGTTCCAATGGTATGTTGTACAGTACTATTTTCTGAGAATTTTTCAGGGTTGGTTTCCACCATTCAGGTGTAACAGGGATATTGCCAATTTTATTTAGGCTAAGGGCTTTGTAGGCTTCATTTCTGTCTAGAAACATAACCATTAGTGAACCATCTCTGTTCACATTCACAGAGAAGCTGCATCTAAAAGTTTTGAAAACATTCATTCTAATGTTAGTAATATTTTTGATAGAGAAAGATTGATCTTTTACTGTTGGAGTAAAAAGGATAATGGATTTGTCCTTTATCTCCACAGCTGGATTTGGGTTTGAGAGTCCCATTATTTCAGGAGGACTCATAGAAGGTTTTTTTCGTTTCTGTTTTCTGCCTACTGTCTGAAAATCCTCATTTAGCAGGTTGTCAGTTTCAGAGATTGGTGGCTCAGAGGCAGTAATCATGGTTTCATTCAGGCTATCATCATTGGATATTGGAGATACAATAATAGGAATATCAGCTTCTGATAACCAATTAGATGCTTGGCCCCCTTCCCTGAGGGGGGCTAGAAGTGTTAGGAAACATTGGGTTCAGGAAAGGGAAATTCCAGAAACTCTAACCACGCAATAGATTTATATGAAAAGGCAAAATAATACTTCTCAAACAAAAGGAGTAGCAAGAGCTTTAGTTCCTTTCACTCAGAAAATAAATGAAATCAATAAACATAAAATCAAAAATAAACATAAAGACATAAAATCAATTTGTTCTCAGCATTAAATATATGTGAAACAACTAGTGCCTGTTATATTTTGAGGCACAGTAATGTAGCCATAGCTTGTAGAAGCTATAATTTTAGAAATAACTAAATAGATTTTGCTTGCTTATATGTCTTGGACAGCCTAATAAAGCATTAATGTATGGTGTATTTCGAAGTTTGGAAACTGTGGTTGTCAATCAATCATGAAGAAACAAAAACTAAGTATTGCTCCCACGCCACTTTCGTCAGCGAATTTTCCACAAACTTGCTCCAAAAATTCATGTTGCCCTGGCTATGTATATCTAGGTATATTTCAAGTTGACAGATGTACAACTTGAGTCTCAACTTTGACCTATCAGAGTGAAAGCAGGGAATATATCTACCTATAAATATCCACCTTTCCCTGA